>NC_090811.1:36361464-36670234 GCF_036512215.1 Solanum lycopersicum
CCACCACCACCAACAACAACAGAAAAACAACAACAACAACATCAACAGCAACAATAACAACAGTAGCAACAAAAAAAAACAACAATAACAATGTCAACAACAACAACAACAACAACTTCAACAACAACAACAATAATAAAAACAATAACAACAAACAACAACGACAACAACAACAAAAAGAACATCAACAAAAAAAATAACAATAAAAACCACAACAACAACAACAAACAACAACAACAACAACAACAGCCTCAACCACAACAACAACAACAACAATAACAACAATAACAATAGCAACAACTACGAGAACAACAACACCACCAACACCACCAACAACTGCAAACAACAACAACGACAACGATAATAACAACAACAAGATAAACAACCTACACAACAACAACATGAAGAACAATAACAACAACAACAACTGCAAACAACAACTAGAAGAAGAACAAGAAGAAGAAGAAGAACAACAACAACAATAACACCACCACCACCAACAACAACAACAACAACATAAACAACAACATAAACAGCAACGTCAACAACAGCAGCAACAACAACAAAAGTAACAACAACAACAATAATAAAATCAACTGCTACAACAACAATAACAACAACAACAAGAAAAATAACGACAACACCAATAATAACAACAACAACAAAAATAACAATAATAACAACAATAGCAATAAGAGCATGAACAACAACAGCAACAACAATTAAAAATAACAATAACAACAACATCAACAACAACAACAATAATAAAAAACAACAACAACAACAACATCAACAACAATAACAACAACAACCACAAAACTAATAACAAAAGCAACAACCACAACCACAACAATAAGAACGTCAACAACATTAACAACAATAATTGAAAATGGCAACAATAATAAGAGCAAAAACCACAACAACAATAAAACAAAAACCGCAATAACAACAACAACAAAAAGAACATCAACAACAGCAACAACAACAATAACAGCAACAACAACAACAGCAATAGCAACAGTAAAAACAACACCAGCAGCAACAACAATAACAGCAATAACAACAACACCAACACCACCACCACCAATATCAACAACAAACAACAACAACAATAACAAACAACAACAATAGCTCTAACACAAACAACAAAATCAACAACAACAACAAATAACTAAAACATCAACAACAATAACAACAAGAAAAACAACAACAGCAACATCAACAACAATAGTAGCAACAATAACAACAATAACTACAACAACGTCAACAACAACAACAATAACAAAAACAATAGCAACAACTTCAACAATAACAACAGTAACAACAACTACAACAACAACAACAACATCAAACAACAACAACAACCAGAACAACGACAAGAACATCCGTAGCAACAGAGAACAATAGCAACAACAAGAGCAAAAACAATAACAAAAGCAACAACAACATCAACCGCAACAACACCAAGGACAATAGCAACACCAACATCAACCACAACAATACAACTACCACAACTACCACCACCACCATCAATAACAACAACAACAACAACAATAACAACAAGAATAACAACAACCACATCAATACAAACAACAATAACAATAGAAACAATAGCAACTACCACAGTAGCAACAACAACAATAATGACAAAAACACCAACAAATAAAAGAATAAGAACAACAACAAAAAAAACGGCAAGAATAACAACTGCAACAACAACAACAATAGCAACAACAGTAGCAACAACAACATTATCAACAATAGCAACAACAACAACAACAACAACAACAATAACAACAGCACAACAGCAACAACAACAACAACAATTTCAACAATAATAGCAACAAAATCAGCTAGAATAACAACAACACAAACACCAACATCAACAACAATAACAACAACAATAAAAAAACAGCAACAACAACAACAACAACAGCAACAACAACAACAATAACAACAACAACAACAGCAACAACAACAACTACATCAACTACAACAACAACAACATCGACAACAACAATAAAAACAATAGCAACAACAATAATAACAACAATCAAAACAACAATAACAACAACAACAACAACAACAAAAACTAAAACAACAACAACAATAGCAACAACAATAACAACAACAACACCAACATCGACAACAATAACAACTGCAATAACAACAACAACAACAATAACAACAACAACAATAATAATAAAAACAACAACAACAACAGCAACAACAACAATTGCAACAACAAGAACAACTGTAACAAAAATAACAACAGCAACAACAACAAAAACAACACAACAACAACAATAACAACAACAACAACAATAGTCACAACAACAACAACACCAATAACAACAACAACAAAAATAAAAAAAACACTACCACCACCACCACCACCAACAATAACAACAACAACAAAAAAAGCAATAACAACAAAAAGAACAATAACAACAAGAACAACAACACCAACAATAGTAACAACAACAACAACAATAATAACAACAACAACAACACATCAAACAAAAACAATAACAGAAACAAAAACAACACCAGCAACAACAATAAAGACTACAGTACTAAAACAACAACAACACCAACAGCAACATCACCACCACCAACATCAACAAAAACAACTGCAACAACAACAACAACAATAGCAAAAGCAACAACAATAACAACTATAGCAATAGCAACAGCAAAAGCAGTAACAACAACAGCAACAACTACAACAGCAACAATTACAACAACAACAACAATAATAACAACTACAGCAACACCACCACCACTACCAACAACAACAACAACAACAGAACAACAACAAGAACAACAAACAACAACAACAACAGTAACAACAACAACAAAAGCAACAACAACAATAGCAACAATAACAACAACAACAACAATAACAATAACAAAAACAACAACAACAACAACAATAACAACAACAACAACAACAACAAGAACAACATTAACAACAGAAATAACAACAACAACAACAACAACAACAATAATAACAACAACAACAAAAATAACAGCAACA
The DNA here is from genome assembly GCF_036512215.1 of Solanum lycopersicum. Classification (NCBI taxonomy): domain Eukaryota; kingdom Viridiplantae; phylum Streptophyta; class Magnoliopsida; order Solanales; family Solanaceae; genus Solanum; species Solanum lycopersicum. The sequence continues at coordinate 36,364,505 of NC_090811.1, forward strand.
ACAACAAGAATAACAATAATAACAACAACATCAACAAAAATAGAAACAATAGCAACAACAACAATAACAACAACAACAACAATAGTAACATCAACAACAACAATAACAATAATAATAACAACAACACCAACAACACCAAAAGCAACAACACCTACAGGAACAACACCAACAACAATAACAATCACAACAATAACAACAATAACAAGAACAACAACAATAGCAACAACAAAAACACTAATAACAAAAATAACAACAACAACAGTAACAAAAACAACAACGATAATAGCACCAACAACAGAAACATCAACAACAGTAACAACAACAGCAACAACAACAACAACATCAACAACAACAATACCAACTGCAACAGCAACAACAACAACAATAATAACAACAATAACAATAATAACAACGACAACAATAAAAACAGCAACTACAACAACAACAACAACAATAAAAATAACAACAACAACAACAACAAGTACAACAACAACACTAACAACAACAAGAACTACTACTACTTCTTCTACTACAACAACAACAACAACAACAAATTGTATGCATACTAATGACAATTGTTTTGGCCAAAAAAGAATATCTATCAATAAATTCTGGATTCTTTCAACTTACTCAATGACCTAATCTCGAGTAGGTAGCCCAGAGATACTGATATATGTTTTTATAGGAATATTTCTAAGAGAATGTTCCTCTACCTAAAGTAAATACATATCCACTCGTGAATTTGACTTAATTTGTCCGTTGATCTAATTCGTATCACTATATCCTTTCAATAATGCAGGATATAGTTACAATGCAAGAGATAGTTTTAAGTATTTCTTATATAGTCTAAAACTCTTTTTGTTGTTATCTAATGTGTTTTATTCCAATTACTCGTGAACCGACTTAGTTCATTAACAACAAATATTACATCTAATCACGCACACTTCTGATATACATCATACTTCTCAATACTCTAGCACAATCCAATTGCGAGTCACTTTTGTATTCATTCTTTTGAAATGCAAAGCTCACATTTATTGGAGACTTGACAACATTGAAATCCAAATATTTGAACTAGTCAAGTACCTTTTTAATGCAATGAGACCGTGAAAATGTTAAACCTTATGGAGTTCTAAGGATTCTTATACCTAAGATCGCATCAACAACTCTATGATTTTTCATTTAAAACTTGTGTTCTTGCATAAGTTCGGTTCATCATAGTCCTTTAGCTTATAAGCATTACCTTCTAGTGAAGTTTTATTTGTTACTCAATATTTTAGTTATGAAGGCACAACCTCATAAAGAAATATAACTTAGGAATAATGTTTTCAAATATTGTTAACCTATATTTCAGATTCTTTTCATAAATAAGTGTTTAAAGTGTGGTTTTTAGTAGTCTGAAGTACATATTTTTATAAGTTCAAGTGCAGATTTTAAAGTTGAAAGAAGTGCATATTTTAAGGTTAATGATTTTAAGGGTATATTTGGTCTCAAAGTACAGTGTTTTGAACAAAAAAGATGAAGAATTTTGAACTAAAAAACGATTGCAAACTTTGATGTTTAAAAAAGCAAACCTTAGTTTAAAAATTCTAGATTTCAAGATGTAAAATTGCAGCTTTTAACAGCCATACTGGCATAATTTTTTGTATAAAAAATGCAAGCTATTCCCTAGTTTCGAACACCATTATAAGGACCTAAAAGAATAAGTGTAACTAACCACTATATTTTGAGATTCTAAAATTTGCGGTACTTCGAGTGTAAAAGTGAAGATATATGTTTTAAAAGGAAGAGGAAATGTCATTTTAAAAGAAACAAAATATTTAATAGTTATACTTATCAATACTCACTTAGATCGTTATGATAATGAAAACTTATCATTCGTAAAGTCTCAAGTAAATTTGAATCTAGTTTAAAGGCTAAGATATATACCATTTGGAAATACTTATTTTTTCAGAAAAACAAGTAATAAATAGGCTCATATATCTAAAAAAAATATAATTATAGAATTAGTTTCAATAGTTAGACCCATTTTATATTCTTAAGAGTAACCATTTATGAAATATATTTGCCTTTTTTTAATCAGATATTACTAAAACATTTTAATTTCATAAGATGCTATTTTTCAAGGATATTAGATATGTCAACTTGTTCAAAATACACGATACATACATATATATGTGATACGCAAAAAAGGTACAAATTCTACATTTTAGTTTTCTCTATGTGTAACCTATTACTTTTCTCACACTCAACTATCAGTTTTAGAAATGTTACTTATTTTCTTTTAATTTATAAATCCTTACACTTTAATATACACATTATTTTAGTACATGTTTGCACCCGTCTACTATATCATTTTATTTTATTTTCTTTCACGTCTCAATTCTATACATAAATAAATGACAAATTTTCATATCCTTTAAACTCAATATTTATTTTTGATATATTTACATATGATACATTTATATTTTTTAAAATATATAAAATCATCATACATTTTAGTACACTTATATATTTATTTACAGTATATTAAACATACTTCTATAATTTTATTAATATATGTAGTATATGATCAACTTTCACATTGTTGATACTATATGTTTATTGGTGTCACTTATGAATATGTGTTGGTCTACATTGTTAAAGTACGACAATATGTACCCGTAAAAGTTATGCTATGTGAAGTAGGAGGTTGGTTATGATTCTTGTTGGGTTACTTTATTGAGTAAGGTTATAGATCTTTGCTTGGTCATTGCATTTGTTGAGTTGACAAGGGTTCATGGGTAATTTCCTTTATTTGATTATGTTAGAATGAACTCTTATTCATACTTGTGGTTATTTATTACATGATGATAGAGTTACTTGACTATGTATTCAATTACATGATATGCATGTTGACTTGCATAGTTTTGATGTTGTTGGTATTGTTATGTAAACGCCTATCACTGAATGAATATGTCTTATAAAATTCATATGGTCTTGTTCAATATGCATAAAGTCCTTCAAAGTAAATTGCATACTTAAGAATTTTTCCTTTTAGTGTATTTTAATGATGTGTGTGCATATGGTCTCATACTTAGTACAAGTGGTGTACTAATCTCTTTTCTTCCTTTTCCCCGATATTTTAAGTTTCGTTCATTGAAGGGATTTTGGAGAGGACTTGAAGAAGCTTGGAGCTCTTAATTATCTAAGTAGGGTAGGTCCTCTGTTTCTGAAGGCGATATCACTATCTAGCTCATAGAGTTGTTTTGAGTTGAAGACTTCTATGTTTCTTTCTTTTCCATTTAGTATGAAACATTGTATAGTCCATGGGAGGCATTCTTACTTTGAATTATGGTCTAGTCCAAATTTGATATACTCTTAATAGATAGAAATGAGATGAGATGGCTATTTGAGACTACTTATCTTATATGATATTATATATATATATATATATATATATATATATATATATATATATATATATACATATATATATATATGTGTGTGTGTGTGTGTGTTTGCAATAAAAGTAGAAGACTAACTAATTTTTCTACACGGACGGTGTATGCATACTTGATAAATAAATTTATATATACGTGTGTATATAGAGGTCTATGTGTACCTTATTGTAGAAGTAATAGAATGTTTTGAATTTCCATTAAATTTGACTGATGAATGTAATAATGTAAGCTATGAGCATAGTCTTATTTCTCAAAGAGGACGATGACAGTGGTTACAACTATGGTGTTTTCTCGAATGTGACAAACTTTGAATTAGAGCATGAGGTTGAATATCTTTGAGTCGATGTCTCTCTCAACCACGTCTATGTAGGTTCGTATTCATAATTGTGAAGTGTGCCACACTTATGAATCGCAATCTATATAATGCTTAGGAAACTCTCACTTTCTTGGAAGTCCAATGTCATGCCTCAAAAGTGTTAGTTCTTTGTGCTTTTGCATTTAATCCTCTTATTCTGATTATAGGCAATGAATACTCGAAAGAATGTGTTACAAAGATTTTAAGAAGACATTGCCAATGCGGGAGTTTCTCCCCTTGGTGATGAAGTTCCTCTTCATGAGGAAGATTTGAATGATGACCAAGCTCCGGTTGATGTTCCTTTGATGGATGTTGCCATCCGGGCAGCTTTTTTCCAATTGACTCAAGCCATTACTACCCAAGCACAAGCCGCCACTACTCAATCCCAAGCCATGATGACCAAAGCTAATCGAGAGGTTGTACACGAGCTCATTAACAAGTTGCTACCTTGGCCTCCCGTTTCATGGATTTTAGTAAGATGAATCCTCCTACTTTCTATGGCTCTAAAATTGAAGAAGACCGCCAAAAGTTCATTGAATAAATATACAGGATCCTCTATTCTATGGGGTTGTCTACTAGTGAGAAGGCCGAGTTTTCCACTTACCAACTCAAAGATCTCTCCCAAACATGGTATGCCCAATGGAGGGACAATACGTTGTTTAGGGGTAGACCGGTTACTTGGGAAGATTTAAAGAAGGCTTTTCATGATAGATTCTATCCTAAGGAGAAGCACAATGTTAAAGCGGTGGAGTTCATAAAAATTCATCAAGGAAGTATGAGTGTTCTTGAATACTCTTTGAAATTCACTCAATTACCAAAATATGCTCCTTATTTGGTTTCTGACCCTAGAGATGAATTGAACCATTTTGTGACGGGGGTGTTGGATGACTTTCATAGGAGTGTCATTCGGCTATGCTACATGACAATATGAAAATTTCTCATCTCATGGTTCATGCTCAATAAGTGGAATAGACAAGGTCTAAGAGGGAGAGTAGAGATGCCAAGAGGGAAAGATATTTTGAGAGATGTTCTTCAAAGAATAGATTTAAGATTCAAGACAAGCCTAGGTTCAAGAAGAGGGTTTCAAGTCAAGTTCCTTCCAATTTCCCTAAGCCTAGATATGATAGGGTGTCTAACACTAAGCCTACAAGGGGAAGGGATACTAGTTCACCAACGAAGAAGCAAACTTGTGAAAAGTGTGGCAAACAGCACTATGTGATTGTCTTAGGGGAACTGATAATTTTTTGGGTTATGGTAAAAGTGGGCAAAGGGTTAGGGATTGCCCTAATGTGAGGGGTGAAAACAAGGGTAGTGGTAAAGCTCAAGCATGTATTTCAAATGAGGCACCAAAGAAGAATCACTTCTATGCTCTCGACTTTAGGGGTGAGCAAGATATTTCTCTAGATATGGTGAACAGTATGTTGAAAAACTAATCTATTGATGTATATGCCTTACTTGACCGCGGTGATACCTTATCATTTGTTACTCCTGTAGTAGATAAAGAGTTTGACATTTTGCCCAATATATTTCGTTAACCTTTCATAGTGTCTACCTAGATGGATTAGTCGGTTGTTACAAAAAGGGTGTATTGAAGTCGCGTATAATTTATCCCAATGGAGTTTCCTATGTTGAACTAGTAGAACTTGATATGTTCGATTTTGATGTTATTTGAGGTATGGATTGTTTGCATGCTTTCTTTGCCTCTTTATATTGTAGAATGAGGGTGGTGAAGTTTAACTTTCCAAATGATCCCGTTTTAGAGTTGAATGGGGGAAATTCTATTCTTAAAGGTCGTATCATCTCTTGTTTGAAATCTTGTAAAATTTTATCTAAAGGGTATTTATACCATATAGTAAGAGTCCAATATTTAGACTCTGAAAATTCCTCCCATTAAGTCAGTCCCCATGGTGAAGGAATTTCCGGAGGTCTTTCCTATTTATCTTCTTGGTATTCCTCCAGAATAGGAAATTGATTTTTGTATCAACTTTTTACCGGATAAAAATCCCATTTTAATTCCTTCTTACGGATGGCTATGACCGAATTGAAAGATTTGAAGGGTTAACTCAAAGATTAACTAGACAAAGGTTTAATTAGACCTAGTATTTCTCCATGGGGTGCTCTGGTATTGTTTGTGAAGAAGAAGGATGGGTCCCTTAGGATGTGCATTGATTACTGCCAACTCAATAAAGTGAGTATTAAGAACAAGTAACCTCTCTCTCGGATTGATGACTTGTTTGATCAACTCCATGGGGAAAGCTTCTTTTATAAGATTAACTTGAGATCGGGGTATCACCAACTTAGGGTGAGAAATGAGGATATAAAAAATATGACCTTTAGGACTAGATACGATTACTATGATTTCTTAGTAATGTCCTTTGGCCTGACAAATTCCCGACATCATTTATGGATCTCATGAATAGGGTGTTTTGAAATTACCTAGATTCATTTGTCATTGTCTTTAGTGACGACATCTTGGTATATTCAAAAAATGAGGATAATCACATGAACCATTTGAAGGTGGTGTTTCAAGTGCCTAAGGAGAATCAATTGTTCGCCATGTGTAACAAATGTTAGTTTTTGTTAAGGTCGTAGAATTTCTTAGTCATATCATCTCTAGTGAGGGAGTTGAGGTTTATACAAGGAAAACCGAGGCGGTGAAAAATTGGCCTAGACCATTGACTTCAACAGATATTAGGAGTTTCTTGGGTCTATCTGGTTAGCATTGGAGGTTTGTGGATGGTTTTGCGTTCATGTCTTCTCCCTTTACTACTTTGATCCAAAAGTGTAAAAAATATTAATGGTCGGAGACATGTGAGAGAATCTTCCAAATCTTGAAAGATAGGCTTACTTTCTCTTTGTTTTAACTTTACCAGAGGGTACAGAGGGTTTCGTTGTGTATTGTGATGCATATCGAGTGGGTTTAGGGTGTATGCTTATGCAACATGGGAAAGTGGTAGCATATGCTAATAGACAACTCAAAGTGCATGAGAGGAACTACCCAACTCATGACCTTGAATTAGCAATCGTAGTATTTGCCTTAAAAATATGGAGGCGTAACTTGTATAGTTTCCATGTTGATGTAGATATCGACCACAAGATTCTTGAATATGTATTTACTAAAAAGGAGTTGAATCTTGGACAATGAAGGAGGTTAGAATTGTGGAAAGATTACAAATGAGTGTTCTCTATCACCCCGACAAAGATATTCAAGAAAGACCTAGTGAAAGATATTAATAGGTTGTGTATATTGGGTGTGTGGTTGGATGATTCTCCGACTGGTGGTTTCATGGTCCATCATACGTCCGAGTCATCTTTTGTAGTTGAGGTGAATTCCAAAAAACACCATGATCAATGATTGATGGAGTTGAAACAATCCGTTCTAAGTAAGCTTAATGAGTGATTCATCTTAGAAGGAGATGGTGTATTGAGGTATCAAGGGAGGATGTGTGTTCCTAATGTAGATTGTTTAAGGAACTGGATTCTTGAGGAAGCTCATAGGTACCGTTACACCATTCATCCAGGTTTGACAAAGATGTACTGATACAACCAAATTTACATCTCAAAAAGAAGTAAAATCAGTCACATCAAGTAAAGAACCCAGCTAGTGAGGTTGGGAGCGTTCCCACGAGGAAAATGGTTCATACTTAACTTTATTCTATTATTACTTATATTTAGCCAATTATTTTGCAAAAATAAATAACTAAAGGGGGTTTTAATTATAAAAGCAATTAGCTTAATTAAAGTAAACAAGTGACAGGTTCAAGTATTGGAGTTTAATAAAGTAATGAGAGTAACTAGGGTGTAAGTGTTCCCCACATGCTCCTAACTCGGTAATTCTAGCAATAACAATTCTTTTTTATTATCTTGCATGCTAATTGATATGTTATGTATCTCTAAATCCTTGGTCCAGCATCTACAGAATCTCACTCCGCACCTTGTTCCGGCTACCAGTGTTGCTTTACTAAACCTTATCTTTACCTCAGATAAGCATCATATACGATATTTGACTAAGTTGTTAGTTCGTACCAACCGTCAATAACCTATTCAATAGTATACACTAAATCTATGTTGATAATTCTTTTCGTATTACCTACCTACTTGGTCCAGAAAGTAGCAATAAGGAGAGTTTTAACGCTGGCTATCTGTTAAAAAGACTTCTAAGCAAAAGAATTAGTAATACATGCAAGACACCATTCTAGAATTGTTATTTTAGGTAGATTTTACCTTATTATTTACCCATGGTTCCCACAACCCTAGTTATGTAGTTTAGTTACCCATACTAATAAGCACAAATTAATATTAATAATATAAGAATTCATGCACTTACTTTTATGAGAATGAAGAAAATTCAGAAATTCACTTAAATAATTCACAAAAACACCAACAATTGATTCCTAAAAAGTATGATCAAACACAAAAATCAAGAGTTCAATACTTGAACAAGAGAACTAAAAAATATCCAAAAGTCTAACTAAAACCTAATAAAAGAAGGACTCAATTCAAGGTAAATCTGTCCTAAACTCATCTGAATCGACGATCCCTGTGACGGACCATCATGGACACGACAAGTCGTCATGGACACGAAAGACCATCGTGGCCTCCGTCGTTCCATACTTGGCATAATTTTCAGTTGCTTTCTTCAACAACTCATTGTTACCCTCCACAGACATATATGACATACCATTGCAAGAACGACGGTCCGTCGAGGGGTTCCGTTCCACAATACTTAGAAACTACATAAAATGGGGTACTAAAACTACTCTCTGACAACCACGATGAATATGCAGGACGTACCGTCATGGCTATGATAAGACGAATATAGATTACTTTTCATCACTCGCTCTCAGAACAACTTCACAACTCATTTGCACATATTGCCATAGGCTTGACCTTATTTTCACTACTTCATGTTCACCATAACAACTCTTAGGATCACGATAGAACTTTCTTAGCTTGTAACATAGGATCAGGATCAGGTAGGGTATATTTATGTATTATTTAGTGACTTGTTGATCTCCTTGACATATTGTTTAAGAGTCCTACCCTTTCATTTCTTTATTCCGCCTTTTTTCTTAGATTCTTTCACCTTGCTATTTTTCCTTCTTTCTTTTTTTGTGTAAGTTACTCTTTTATTTTCTTGCTTGTATTTTTTTCACTTTTCTTTCAACTTTTATTGAGTCAGTTTTCTTTTGTCCTTTCTCTCTCTTTGTTCTTTCAACACCACTTTCCAGAGAATTCCTCATAATAGCCACCCTCAACTCTGGCTTTGCCATGAGTCTAAGTACACAATACCCAAAGTTGGTACATGGGCACGACAAGGTTGTTTTATGCATAAGCGACCCTAATCTTATTCTTTTTGCAAAAGATGAGGTGCACATGTCCATGGAGGGACCAGGGCCAACACATTGTTCCCAGAAAAGATAAGTTGGGGTGAAAAAGAAAGGTCTATTTCAAGTTCACATCATTTTGATCAAAAAGGGATAAATTTCATTCGATTTTCTGTTATTTAGGCTAAAGATTTTCTATATTGAACAAGGGCCTATCATCCTTTCAAAATTGTGTATTACAACATACTTTTAGCAGGACCAACCAGAAAAGTACTAGCTCAGCACAAATAGTGGACTATTCAAATTTTCCTCACATTCACTTGACATCTCATTACTATACCAGATTATCAGACACCTAGTTCGAGTATTAGATTTAGGGTCAAGCAGTGGTGTAACTATATTTCATGCTTAGAGGTACACATTTATGATTAACTATGCCTAGTCATGCATCATTTTCATTACATCAAGATATCATTTATATTTTAGCCTTCATGCTTAAAAGTTATACTATGTACATAACATATAGACATGCCGCTTAAGCAATAAAAATTATCAATCTTTTGGGGGAAAGAACACAGGCAAGAAAACACCAAAAGAGGACCGTGAGTTGGGATACTCAGACTTCACCCTAGCACTTTCTCACCATTTACCCCACCCCCAACAAAAAGATATGCAATTGTCCCCAATGAATAAAAGAATCCAAAATAATAGAGTGGTAGGTGAAGTAAACCTGAGGAGCAAAGTGTCGCCTATCAATAAGATTGTGGGTCCGGTGTCCCAGAACCCACTCCCTCTATAGTCTAGACACCCTCAGTGGTGTCCTCAGCATCAACAAGGCCATCAGTAGTGCCTCTCTCAACAATCACAGCACCATCAGTAGTGCTCTTCTAAGCCTCAAGAACTCTGGAGCTAGATGCCCCACCAGGCAACTCAATAGCCCTCAACTTACAGTCCTCCTCATTAGCAATCGAGGCTCTCCTCGCAGCCTCCAACTCATGTCCCCCTCTCTAATGTGACCTAGCCTCATCTTCATCAAGACCTCTACACCTATTGGCATGATCTCGTAGTGGAGGTGGTGGCACTTTAGCAATGGAGAATAAGGCCTCCAAAACAGTATCCTTGACACGCTCTGTAGGAGGGACCTCAAACTCGAGCACCCTAGCATCTAGAATTGTGTTCTGGTCCGCTCTCAAACTCTCTACAACAACCTGAAGGGTCGACATGTGCAACGGAGGGTCTGGCCGTGCTAGCACATGCAACTCTAAAGTTTCCAGGTGCTGATGAACCTCCATGATCTTCCCCTCCGTGTGATGGGCCATCTTTCGCTTCATGCGTTCCTATGCCTCTGCAATAGACCTCTACATCCAAGTGTTGATGTGATGCAGAAGAGTGGCCATTTTGGCCTCATGTTTTTGGACCCTAACAAGTGGGACTAGAGTGGCGGAGGGAGCCAAGCGAGAGAAGCTCGGAGTAGTGCTACCACTCGAGATAGATTCAACAAGGGTGGTGTCAGTAGGCTCAGATGTAGACTGGGTAGCCGCTTCAGCTTGATCTACAATGTGCGCCAGGTCCTCACCAAGCGATGGTACCTTCGAGCGGGTCCCCTTGCCTGGATCCTACTCATTAGCCTCATCCCTAATAAGGACTATATCAATAATGCCTCACCGGGTCGTGATTTGATCATGTGCCAAATAGGAACACCTACGGACATTCACAAAACAAATACCATCCACGGAAATGGGTAGGTAGTAGTGACCTTCAAGGTCCTATCGTGCATGGCTGCCTGAAGAAGCTTTGCTAAGTCCACTTCGAATCATGCTGTCATCGCCGCCACCAGAATTGTGCGATCCCAAGTTACAATATTGTCTGCAGTAGTGTGGGGAAAGGAAGTGGCGCACTATCAACCATAAAAACATGTACGTGAAGGTTAGGTTAGACTTTTTGATAGTTCTCTTTGGCTCAAGTACCCAATCAGCAGCCTCTCCATCAACACACAAATACAAGGCTATCCACCTCTTGGTGGTCTCTCTCAACTCTGGCTCACATAGGAACTATCCGTCTTTAACCAGTTTCCACCGGTAGTCAAACTCGCTAGTAAGAGGACTCCGGTTGTCATCACCACTATCATCGTATACATACCAGAAGATGGTGAGCAAGGAGATGTCTACCCACTTGCCACAGACTCGGATGTGCTCTAGCAGGGCCTTTTTGGCAGGGAAAGTCCGCCTGTCTATCTGGGCTCGCAGAGTCTCCACATACAAGTCGTAGAACTCTCTAACTAACTTCTCACAATATCGGTACACATAACGATCCGTTCATTCTAGCCGATGCCTGGTGAATAGGGCATGGATTGCCGGCATGGTAGGGAGACTCCCCGTGACGACCTGCCTCTCCTATGTAAGGGTCCGGGTCATAACCCCCTTATAATTCTGCACCTTGTCGTCTAAGTACACCTGAAACCGTCCCTCAACGCACCACTAGTTGGGCTTGTCGGAAACAGGGGCGGAGATCCCAGTTAATGGTGCTGCAGTAGAATCAACACTAGTAGCCTCATTAGACGTCGTGGACTGAGATGCAGTGCATGGAGCAGAAGCTTTTTCAGACCTAGAGACTTATTCTGAACCTGATAATTCCTTAGAGCCGAAACCATCCCTGGAGTGTGTAGCAGACCCTTAAGATGTGTCGGTTAGTGTGCACTCCACCTCAGACTGGGAGGCTGTGACTATGCCGGGCGCCACCTTCATGGATGTGGCTCTGGTGGTATGTGCAGTCCGTGCAGGAGTGACTGTGCTTGGGGAACGTATTCGAGGTCAAGATCATTGTCATAGCCAATTACAAGTCGGGCAGATGGGGCGATGGACTTTGAGTGCCCTCGTGCATACATCCGATCTAGCTTTGGTACCATAAGTGTTAGTACTTCAAAAAAACAACAATTAGTACTAGTAAAAACAAAAAAAACATGCAAATAAGAAAACAAAAACGTAAAACCAAAACTGTAATGGTACTGTTGTTGTTTCTGTGCTGGACGACAGACCAATTAACGGTCCGTCATGAAATACTTAAGAAATTTTATTGGAGACTCTCAGAAACAAAGTAGATAAAATTTGTGGCGGTTGTGCATGATGGATCATCGAGAGCACGACGGTTTGTCGTAGAGGTCCGTCGTTAGACACTTACAAAAGATTTTGTGACCCTGAGGAATAAAGTCTCTGACAACCATGACGGTTGTGCAGGATGTACCGTGAAGGGCACGACGATCCGTTGTAGAGGTCAGTCGTTGGACACATGTAGCATGGGAAAACAAGAAATAAATGTGTATGGTTTAGAGATCAGAACCACTTACCTGATATTTGGAGAAGATGAAAACAAAGTAATGCACACAACTCTGGTGATCAGCAGAAGAAAAGTTGACTCTGGACCGACAGATTACTTGAAGAAGCAGGGAGATTAGAATAGGGAGGTTAGGGGAATTTAGGAAGGGATGGGGAATCTAGTGTTTTGGGTAGAGGAAGAGAGTGTTATGGAGTTAAAATATTCTGCAGCCTCATTCCAATCCATTTTCAACTTCTTCATTGCCATAATGGCTTTATAATCTAATTGGACCGGTAAGTTACAAGCCTTCCCATATAAAAGTTGGAATGGGGACATGCCTATAGGAGTATTATCTGTTATCCTATAGGCCCAAAGAGCATCATCAAGTCTGCTTGACCAATCCATTCTACTAGCGTTCACCGTTTTGTACAAAATCTGCTTAATCTCTTTATTTGACACCTCAACTTGCCCACTAGTTTGAGGATGGTAATAAGTGACCACATTATGGAGAACCCCATATTTCTCCAATAATCTATTAAATAATTTGTTGCAAAATTTGTATCCCCCTTCACTAATAATAGCCCTTGGGGTGCCGAATAAGGAAAATATATTCTTTTTCAAGAACGCGGTGACACTCTTCCCTTCATTATTTGCGAGTTCGATAGCTTCCACCCATTTAGACACATAATCAACCGTTACTAGACTGTACTTCATCCCATGAGAACTCACAAAAGGGCCCATAAAGTCAATACCCTACTAATCAAATAACTCAATCACAAGAATGGGATTTAAAGGGAGCTCTTCATTTCTTTAAATGGCGCCATCTCTTTAGAACCTATCACATACCTTGGTAAACTCATGAGAATCTTGATGAATAGTTGGCCAATAGTAGACACATTGTAAGATCTTGTGAGAGGTATGGCTACCACTATGATATCCACCTACGGGTGAAGAATGTCATTCCTCCAAAACACTTTACATTTCAACTTCTGGCACACAACGCCTTATAAGCCCATCGGCACAACTCCTATACAAGTATGGATCATCACAAAAGAACTTTTTCACATCATACATGATCTTTTTCCTTTGATGAAAGGACAAGTTTGGTTGGATGATATCGCTAGCCAGATAATTCGTAAAATTTGCGAACCATGGAATCAAGTCTAGAGAGGCCGCCAATACATGCTCCTTGGGGAATGTTTTAGCAATTTCAGTTTTATCCCCCAAGTCTCCCATTGCTTCATCTTCTAATGGGACAAGTGATCAACAACATTATTTTCGGTCCCTTTTTTATCAATTACCTCAAAGTCAAATTATTGCAATAGTAATACCCAAAAAATAAATTTTGGTTTGACATCCTTCTTTGTCATCAAATATATCAATGCAGAATGATTAGTATGCACTATAACCCTAGTGCCAAGCAAATATGAGCGAAATTTGTCAAGAGCAAAGGTTATTGCAAGGAGCTCTTGCTCAATCACAGTGTAGTTATTTTGGGCTTCATTTAGGGATTTTCTAGAATAGTAAATGGGGTGAAGGATTTTGTCCCTTCCTTTCCCCAATACCACACCAAGAGCAACCCCACTAGTATCAGACATTACCTAAAATGGATTTCTCTAATCCGGCAAAATAATGATTGGTGCAAACACCAACTTTTCTTTCAACGCACCAAATTTCTTAAGTTAGGATTCATCAAAATAAAACTTACACTCTTTCTCAAGCAACTTGCACAAAGGATGCACAATTTTTTAAAAATCCTTGATGAACCTCCAGTAACAACCTGCATGCCCAAGAAAGATTCTCACACCTTTGGCAGAGATAGGTGGGGGAAGTCTCTCTATTACCTCGACTTTAGCTCAATCAACCTCTAAGCCCTTCTCTGAAATACGATGACCCAATACAATACCCTCTTACCATGAAGTGACATTTTTCCCAATTTAGTACTTGATCGCAGTCTTCACACCTCTTAAAAACCTCATACAATTGACTCAAACACCGCCCAAAGGAGTCACTAACAACAAAATAATCATCTATAAACACCTCAATAGTGTTGTCCACCATATCGGAGAATATCGACATCATTCATCTCTGAAATATGGCGGGTGCATTGCACAACCCAAACGACATTTGCTTGAACATAAAGGTCCCATATGGATAAGTAAAGGAGGTTTTCTTTTGATCTTCTACTGCAATATAAATCTGACTATACCTCCAATAACCATCAAGAACATAGCACCACCCTTTCCGGCAAGTCTATCCAACATTTGACCCATAAAGAGCAAAGGAAAATGGTCTTTTTCGGTATATGCATTTAATTTCCGGTAATCCATACACTCCATCCAACTAGTCACCGATATCATTGGAACAATCTCATTTTTATCATTGGGGCCCACAATCATTACCCCTTTCTTAGGTACACACTGAACATAGCATACCCAACTACTATCAGCGATTGGTTATATTACTCCGGCATCAAACCACTTAATAATTTCTTTCTTCACTACATCTTGCATAGGTAGATTTAGACGTCTCTGATGCTCAATAATTAGCTTATGATCGGGCATGAGTTAGATTTTATGATAATAAATACCGGCAGGGATCCCAATAATATCCACAATAGTAAACCCAATAGCTCTTTTGAACCTTTTTAATAGTTTCACCAAACTCTCAACTTGATGCACATTCAAATCTAATGCAATAATAACCGGTAAAATGCCATCTTTTCCCAAGAATACATACCTCAAATGAGGTGGCATAGGATTAAGTTCTAATTTTGGAGCCTCCTCAGTAGACATTTTTGTGGATGGAGATTCGTAATGTTGCATATCTAACTCAAATTTCTTTGGTTTAAAAGAAACATTACCTCAGTCAAGTGCCGCGACCAATGACCCATACTCTTCAGTGTTATCACTATCAAAATTCATCATCACTTCCACCAATGCTTCTACACTCAGACGCTCTTCAATTTGTACCTCATATGACTCTTCAACTCTGTAGGATATAGCCGATATCAATTGGAGCTCACCACTCTTCCTCATGGGCCTACAAATATTGAAGGTCACTTCTTCAATGTTCAGCCGGAATTTCATCTGCCCCTTTTCCATATGAACCAAGGCTCTACCCGTAGCAAAGAATGGCCTCCCAAGAATAATAAGCACCTCAAAATAGGCCTCACATTCTGGAATCACAAAATTAGTTGGAAATATGAACGACTACACTTTTACTAGCGTATCGTGGAGTATACCAATTGGCCTTTTTACCGTTTGATCGGCCATCAGTAGCCTCATTGCTGTGGCTTTGGGTCACCCAAACCCAACTTTTTGTAAATTCAAAAGGCATGAGATTTATACTTGACCAAAGATCAGATAATGCTTTCGCAAAATGTAATAGCTCGATTGTACAAGAAATAGTGAAAGCACCTAGATCTTTTTTATTTTGCAATTGAGATCTTTTAGCAATAGCACTACAGTGCCGCATTTTATCATCATCCTCAACTGTGACTGATCTTTTCATTTTAACCTAATCTTTCATGAACATGGCATAACAGGGCATTTTTTCAAGAGCTTCTACCAAAGGGACATTGATAGAAAGTTGTTTCAAAATCTTTATGAAACACCGACATTTACAATTCTTAGTCTTTTTTACTAACCTTTGTGGGAAAGGAGGTGGTGGTGTAGGCATGGGGATCAACTTTTGGAGAACATCAATATCTTTTACTGTTATATCTTCTAACTCACCACTAACCCCCACCATTCTATCATCATCTCTTATAACCTTTTCTACACCACACGACTTAGTTGGATCAATGGTTTGCTTACCACCCTGAGTAGTGATTGCCATACAATGCCCATCATTTTTCAGATTTTGGATAGTGTTGCTAGGAAGATTTCCCGATTTTCGTGTGGCCACGGTTTCAGAAAATTAGAACATTTTGCAACTCAAAATGCTTAATCTAGATTGCATGTGCATCATTTTTCTGTCGTATACCTGCTAAGTCATTCCTTAAATCTTTAGTTTCTCATCACTAGCATCGAACCACCTTATCATTTTCTACATCATATCCTCAACTTGCTCCTTACTACCTCCACCATCCCTAGGAGCAACTTCATGATTTTAAGGTGGAATATAGGGTCCACTCCTATCATTTATGTTACCATAGTTACCCCGGTTGAAGTTGTTGTTGCGGTCGTAATTCCCATCTCAAACACAATGACCCTCGCGGTTATAATTACCGTAGTTCCGACATTTGTTTCCCTGACCTTGGCGCCAATTATTATGATTGGAGCCTTGGGCCTTCAATCGGAAAACCCCAATGTGATCATTCACTGCATAGGAGTCCTTCTCATAGTAATATTCATCATTTTGCGGTGCTGGTTTAATCAAGTAGTTCATTGCATTTACCTTTTCAGCACCCCCAACAATATGTTTCAACACCAACACAAGCTCAGTTCTCATTTGAGTCTTCTCCTCACAAACATCATCTGCGACTGTATTGTGTGCTGATTAGACTGCAAAGGTGTTTCTCCTAGTATATAACTTCCTAATACTCAAAGCTTTATTATTTTGTGATATTTTCTCTAACTTTTCAGTAATCTCGGCATAAGGACACTCCCCATAAGAACCACCCTCTATTGTGTACAACATCGCTTTGTTATATCATCTTGTCCCCGATAGAAATACTCTTTCAGAGACTCATCATCTAAGAAGTGATTTGGGACACTTCACAAGAATTAAGTAAAACTATCCTAAGAACTGCTAACTGACTCTCCCGGTAGTGCAACAGAGTTGATCACTCTGTCTTTGTGGTTTAGTTTCTTAGACACTGGGTAGTAGCGTGCTAAAAAAGTATCCCTTAGTTGATTCAAAGTGAAGATTGAGTTATAGGGGAGCTGAACAAACCAGATAGAAGCCTTTTCTGTCAGTGAGAGAGGAAAAACACTTAGACCGATTACATTCATATTAAAATCAGGCCTCCCTACACAACTTTTGCACACTTCCCTTACCTTAGCTATATGGGCATGTGGATCGTAAGAAGGTAGCCCGCAAAACAAACATCTGGTAGTGAGCATTTGCATTATTCTAATAGTTACCACAAAATTTTGGCCATGTGGTAGAGGGGGCAAGACGAGTGGCCTATCAGAGTCTGCTATATTTTCATAGTCCCTAGTACTCTTGAGGGAATGGAGCGGGAGGTTGTCTTCGTATTTCGCCTTCACCACGAATATCATGTATTACAGTGTCACGAGCGTCGACCAATAGTGCATTTGAGGGTCGACCTCATCACCTTGAATGCCAAAATTTTAATTCATTCTTCTTAGAGTACGTTCTAGTTCAGGGTCAAGTTCAATAACGGGTATTCCTGTACTCCGTGTGTTTGGCATGTAAGGAATTTCGACCTATAGGAGACCAAAAAAAAAAGAAAAAGTAAAATTAGGAAAATGTTGACTTAAATTTGTTAATAAACCTAAAGTTAATCTAAAATTAACTTTCCCCGTCTGCGGCACAAAAATTTAATACGCTCAAACTAACTTCTCGAAAAGAAGTAAAAGAGGTATCATCAAGTAAAGAACCCAACTAGTGACGTTGGGATCGTTCCCACGAGGAAAATTGTTCAGACTTAACTTTATTCTATTATTACTTATATTTAGTCAATTATTTTCCAAAAACAAATAACTAAAGGGGGTTTTGATTAATAAAAGCAATTAGCTAAATTAAAGTAAACAAGTGACAGGTTCAAGTATTGGAGTTTAATAAAGTAATGACAATAACTAGGGCATAAGTGTTCCACACAGGCTCCTAACTCGGTAATTCTCGCTATAACAATCCTTTTGTAGTATCTTGCATTCAAAGCGATAAGTTAGATATCCCTAAATCCTTGGTCTGGCATCTATAATATCTCACTCCGCACATTGGTCCGGCTACGTATGTTACTGTACTAAACATAATCTTTTCCTCATATTTAGCATCATATCCGTTAGTTTACTAAGATGTTACTTTGTACCAACCAACACTAGCCTTTTATATAGTATACACTAAATATATGTTGATAACTCTTTTCCTATTAGATACCTTGTTTGTACGGTAAGTAGAAATAAGGCGAGTTCTAACGTTGGTCATCCGTTAAAAAGATTTCTAAGCGAAAGAATTACCAATACATGCAACACACTATTCTAGAATTATTATTTTAGCTATATTTTATCTTATTATTTACCCATGTTTCCCATAACCCTAGTTATGGAGTTTTGTTACCTATGATAATACTCACACAATTCATATTGATATTATAAGAATTCATGCACTTACTTCTATGAGAATGAAGAAAATCCAGAAATTCACTTGACTAATTCGCAAAAACACCAACAATTGATTCTTAAAAAGTATGATAAAATACCAAAATCTAGAGTTTAACACTTAACAAGAAAACTAAAAACTATCTAAAATTCTAACCCCAAAATGAGGTTTTTTGAACTATTTATAATAAAATAAAACCTAATAATAGAAGGACTCTATTTAAGGCAAATCTATCCAAAGCACGTCTGTATCGATGACCCCTACGACGGACTGTCATGGACACGACAGTCCATCGTGGGCTCTATCATTCCATACATGGCATAAGTTTCTGCTGCTTTCTTCATCAACTCGTTGTTACCCTCGACATACAGAGAAGATGGACCATTGCAAGAAAGACGGTCCGTTGAGGGGTTCCATTCAAAAACACATAGAAAATTCTTGAAATTGGGTACTAGAACAACTCTCTAACAACCACGATGAGTATGCAGGACGGACCGTCGTGGCTATGGCTGTCCATCATGAGCTTCCGTATTCCCACACTTGGTAAGACTTCCCCAACTTCCTTCAGCAGCCATTTTTATCTCACTACGGTGCCACCTACGTACCGTCACAGTCACGATTGACCGTTGTGGGCTCCGTAGGTGGTCACTTCTGCAAATTCTGCTCAAATCCTCCGCGTTCTCCTTTGGACAGATTTCCTTCAAAATAAAGAGAAACCTATATCAGAAATCAATATAAAAAGGCTTTAGACACACATTAAACTTAAGGAAAAGATAATAAATTTACCGTGAAACCAAAGTACATCATGTACCATGACCGTAGGGAAGTATTTTGGTGGGAAAGTTTGAAAAAGTATATAGCGGAATTTCTTGCTAAGTGTCCAAATTGCAAACCAGTGAGAGCTGATCATCAAAAGTTGGGTGGTTTACTTCAAGAAATCCAAGTTCGTACTTGGAAAAGGAAGACATCAATATGGATTTTATGGTAGATTTGTCTCAGACACAAAATAAATATGACTCTATATGTGTGATTGTGGATAGGTGACCAAGTCCACTCATTTCATTCCCGTTAGGTATACTTATTTGGCGGAAAATTATGCAAGCATCTTCATAGATGAGACTCTTTGTCGCCATGTTAATCCGTTATCCATCATATTGGACCGGGTTACACAATTCACATCTAGGTTTTTGGAGGTCATTCAAAGAAGGGTTAGGTACTAAGGTGAAGATACGCACCACTTTTCATCCCCAAATGGATCGTATAGCAGAGCGTACTATTAAAACCCTTGAGGATATGCTTCGAGCTTGTATTATTGATTTCAAGGGAAATTTGGATAAGAATTTGTCTTTGGTGGAGATTGCTTAAAATAAGAGTTTTCATTCATCCACATCCATGGCTCCTTATTAAGAGTTGTATGGTAGGAGGTGTAGGTCTCCTATTGGATGATTTGATGTGGGTGAGTGTTCGCTTCTTGATCCCGATTTGATTGATAAGACTTTAAAGAAAGTTCATATCATAAGGAACTGGTTGCAAACAGCCTATAGTCGGCAAAAAGATCATAAGAGAAGCGATATAGAGTTTGAAGAAGGTGATAAGGTGCGTTTGTAAATTTCACCTATGAAAGGGGTGGTTACATTTGACAAGAAAGGGAAGTTGATTCCTCGTGATGTGGATCCCTATGAAATCATGCAAAGGGTTGTTAAGAGTTCCTATGAACAAAGGTTTCCTAGTGAATTGACTTTGGTTCATTCGGTTTTCCATGTTTCTATGCTTAAGAAGTGAATGGGTTATCCCGAGTCTATTCTTCCTATTGAGGATATTGGTATGAAGGATAACCTCTATTATGAGGAGGTTCCGGTTCAAATCCTTGATAGGGAAGTAGAGAAGTTAAGGAATAAAGAGGTGGCTTCCGTAAAGGTGTTATGGAATAATCACCTAGTTGAGGTGAAACATTTGAGACCGAGGCCGACATGAAGTCCTGTTACCCTCATCTATTTGATAACTTAGGTTAGTTGTTCCTACTTATAATGAAAATAATGACTAAAAATTGAAGTTTCTTGATTTTTGGTGATGTTTTGCAAAATATGCATTTTTGTATGTTGTTACAGTGAATTACAGTGAAGAATGCTAATAAATTGCAATATTTCCTTTTTGAGTTATATTGTGCATCTTGATATGGTTAGACTCTATAGAATTATATGTAGCGTGTTGGTTAGTTGAACATTGACATAATTAACTCATAAATGACATTTTGAGCTCTTGGTGTTGTGAGAAGGATATTCCTCATAATGTGATGTTGAGCCTTATGAGTAGTAATTTAAGCTTTTTGAATTGCCTTGTGTAAAAGATATGAGTGATGATAATATGTATTGTTGTTTGTTGGGCTTCTAGTCTTGAGTCTATTCCTTCCTTCAAAAGATTTTTGGTGTCATTCGGGGACGAATGTTCCTAAGGGGGGATAATGTAACACTTCGAAAATCCAAGATGTGTTCTAAAGCGTAAAATAAGTTTCATAAGGTTCTGACACTATTTTAAAGTCTATATTAATGATTATAAATCATTTAGGAAGTATGGAAACAAAAATGTCCATGACGTCCGGAAACTAGTTCAATGAGGCGCTAGTGTGGCTTAACCTTTTTGACTAGCTTTTAGAAGTCACAAAATGATGAAATTTTATGGAAGGGTGTATAACGTGTGTTTAAGTTGATTCATAGTTGAAAATTCTGGATACGACTCCCCAATGACTAACGAAGTGCCCTTCAAGAGGACCCTTGCAAAAGTTGGCAAAAGCTGTCAAGTGACAGCATCACCAACGGATGCAACATATGGCTGTTGGTCAATCGAAAGGGAGTCAATGCCAGTCTTCATGATCACTTAAACAAAATCTTGGAATGGTTTTTTTCATAGTATTTGAACTTACCTACGGACGTGCAGCACGGGAGGAGGCAGGGGTCGTCGACTCACAAATAGACCATTAGTCGAGGTCTCGTCTATGAGGGCCTGATTTTCTGCAAATTTTAAGTTAGTTCTAATTGATTAATTGAGGGGTTAGTTCGTTATTTAGGGGTTAAGGGAAGTATAATTAAGTTGACTAACACCCATATAATGACTCCAACCCCATTAAACTAACCTAAGATCTCAAAATTCACAAAACCCAAACTCTCTTCCTTCTCTCTTCTTTCTCTCCCTACTGAAGAACTCCATTGAAGACCAAGCTAAGAAAGGTTTTAAGAGATTCAACGATTCAAGTTTTCCCATCAATTAGCAAGTTATGGGATCTCTTTCACCTTTGAGACCTCTTTCCTCAAAGTGTTCCATAAAATTGATTTCCAAAGTTGGGTTTTTCAAGTGGGTTTCATCCAATCTTGAAAATTATGTTATGAATTGATTTGCTTATGATTTATTTTGGATATTATGAATAAACTAACGTTTATTATAATTTAATTATGTTATATATTGATGGTTTGGTATAGTTTGTAGGAGATGAGTTTTACCCCTTAAACCTAGGCTATGATCTTGATGTGAATTATGTTATATCGTTACTTGGTTATTGGTAAAATTAATATTGTATAATGTTTTTATACTAATCATGAATGAATTAGGGTAATTTATAGTCCTTTCATTCTAGTTCTTGAGAAGTGATCTAGGTTACGAAGTATATTTGTGTTTGACCTATGTATCATGTCTTAAGCTACGAAGTAGTATTGAATTATCAACGTTGGTCATTGAATTATGATGATGTTATACCCAAATTGTTTTCAACTAAGGGTTGATGTTATGACATTAATGATGAATGATGAAGGAGGCTTGGTAAGCCTTGTTATCCCTTTCAAATTTAGGTAATTATGATTTAGTCATGATATTGGAGTATGCCTTTTATTAGGATTGACATGGTGGTATGATGTTGAATTGAAATGTCTTTACTATGATTTGTGCGGTGTTGTCTAATATGTAAATGTTATAAGGATGGTTAATAATTTAGCGATGTGCCTTATTATGAAGTGATGCGTAAATGTGCTAACCTCACTTATATGAATTGTAATGAAAAGAATATACTCCTGCATTTCTTATTTAGCTATGATGATGATTATACTAGGGTTATACCCTATGACAAACCATAAATAATGATATAATTAATAAAGACATTAAACATATTTCAAAAAGGGACTCTAGCTTAGAACTAAGTAAACTAGACTGAGGAGTGTCCCTTTCCATATAGGTAAGGTAGGATCTCTAATGTACTCTTGAGATTAGAGACTATAATACATATAGAATAAAGAGGGTCCCAACTATATCTCCTAGTACTTGATCTATGTTGCCCCCATAGGAATACTAGCTAGTGGATCCACGTAGTTGCTATGTTCATGTTTTGGTTCTACCTTGGAAAGATGTCCACCTTCTTTTGGTATAGAATTTCATGGCATCGGATTAAAAATTATCTCATGTGGTCTATGTTGGTTAGGACAAGATGTTTCCAAAAGCAATGAACTGTAACGAGGATAACCTAAGGGGTGTAGCTTAGTTTAGGTAGAGGTATAGGACTCTACCTAAACAATGCACTAGTTAGACTCGAAGGAAGTCTTAGAAGGATATTCTTAGGTATGAATACACTGATAATGGTATATTATATGTATATGGTGATCTTGCACATTTTTGATAGTATATGTTTAGTCGAGTCACTTATGAATATGTATTGGTCTATGTTGTTAAAGTATGATAATATGTACACTTAAATGTTATGCCATTTGAAGTAGGAGGTTGGTTATAATTCTTGTTGGATTGCTTGATTGAGTAAGGTTATGGGGCTTTGCTTGGTCATTGCACTTGTTGACTTGATAAGGTTTCATGGGTAATTTTCTTGCTTTGATTATGTTACAATGAACTCTTGTTTATAGTTGTTCTTATTTATGATATGATAATAGAGTTACTGACTATTTATTCAATTACCTAATATGCATGTTTACTTGACTAGTTTTGATGTTGTTGGTCTTGTAATATAAATGCCTATGACTTAAATAATATTTCATGTTCATTTGGTATGGTCTTGTTGAATGTGCATAAAGGCTTTCAAAATAAGTTGCATACTCAATAAAATGTTCCTTTTAGCTTCTTTTCATGATATGTGTGCATATGGTCTCATAGTTAGTAAAAGTGGTGTACTAACTCCATTTATTCCTTTTCCCAAACATTTTAGGTTCCGGTCATTGAAGGGCTTTTGGAGACGACTTGAAGAAAGCTTTGATATCTTAATCATCCAAGTAAGGTAGGTCCTCACTTTTCGAGGGCAATGTCACTATTTAGCTAAAAGAGTTGTTTTAAGTTTACGACTTCTGTGTTTCTTTCTTTTTCATTTAGTATTAAATGTTGTATAGTCCATGTGAGGCATTCCTACTTTAAAGTATGGGCTAGACCAAATTTAATATACTCTTAGTAGATATTTATGAGATGAGACGACTGTTTGAGACTATGTTATATTAATATATATCTATGTGCAATAAAAGTAGAAGATGTGTGTGTGTGTGTAGAGGTCTATGTAAACCTCATTTTAGAAGTAATAGAACGTTTTAAATTTATACTAAATTTGACCTATGAATGTAATGATGTATGCTAAGATGCTAGTCTTAGTCCTCAATGAGGACGACATCACCGATTACATCAAGGGGGTTTTCCCGGATAAGACAAAAATAACATTAATGATTGAGATTCAATGTTCACCATTTCTATTTAATCGGGTCAAAATTGATTGGGCTATCAGAATTTGATCTAAATCAGCCCAATCCATTCAATATTAGGTCATTTGGGCATATTAAAAAGAATACAAACAAAGACAAACAACCTAAAATACAAATACAATAAAAGAAACTACATTACTATAGATTTTAGAAGTAAAATAAACACGTCAAAAATTACGTGTTTACATAGAGAAAGAATTAGTTCAATAAAAGTTATTTAATTTACCAACTATGCACTTATACTTTTTTGTTTTGTGTGTACCCATGATTCAATATATAAGAATACAAACTATAACCTCTTATCCTATCCCACCATGATAATAATAAAAATTAAAAGAATATGAATATGCATGTTTATTTATAGTTTGACTCTATGCTATTATCCTAATGAAGAATAAGAACTTTTTTATAAAAAAAAGAATAAGAAGGAAATGAACATACCATCTGAATAATTGATAAAAAATTATATTAATATTAGAGGTTACAAAATATGGATTAATTTCACGTTTATCACATATTAGCCTATATTTGAGTAAACCACAACCTACATACAAAATCGAAATTCCTCACCTCCCTTGTCATGGGCTAGAACCAAAAACAATATTATGTCAATAAAAAATATAGTTCACACACAAAAATAATTTGTGCAACTAGCAAGCATCATTTGCTGCAGTAACCTTCTAGGTCATTTTTATTCATATTGTTTTTATATTTAGAGTTTTTGTATAGCTCCCCCAAGTCATTTATGATTTCTTTGGACTAACATGATTTTCATATGACATTTTATTTGATATTTATGCAAATTTATGTGTTTTGGTGCTTTTGATGTTCAGGTGTTTGACCTTGGTCAAGACATGACGTAAATGACCTTACAATGTAATTTTTATGGTTTTATACAGTCTAAAATATTGTTTTCGTCTCGATAAACCTTTTGTTGGGGTTTAAAGATTTTTGAACTTATTTCGAGTTATCTTCTGGCTATTGTTAAAATTGGGATTAAGGTGTCACTCCCCTTTTTCACAGAGAAAACCTGTATTGGAAAAATTTTTCACAACTCTGTTGATTTCTAAATACAACATATGCTTGGGATGAATACCTTGATTGCATTTGTGAGACTCCAAACCAATCCCAAGAGTCCATCCTAAACTTTGAATTTTATTGCAAATCTTCGAATGCACCAGCCACTAATTCATCTACTTCCATTAAGACATGCTCGGTGGAGTCATTCTGTTTCATGGTCATTACTTTGACGATAATGGATCACTTAACTGGACCTCACTCAGGAGAAGATTGATCTCTCATATAGTATCGCTCCAATGGCACCTTAGTTTTTATATGGATCTGGGGGATCCTATTGACCAAAATACTCCAAAACCTTGGTGCACTGGCGATATCACTCCAGTGACTCTTGGTCCATTAATTTTCTGAAAAAAGAAGAATTTTTTGTCAGCTTGGTCTAAGGAAATTTTAGTGGGATTCTTGTTTGAGTCGGTTTTAGCTTAGAAGAGTTGTTGAGGTTATCAATCTCTCTTTGAACCCGTAAGTCTCTTTAATTTCTTCATCTTCGCTTGAATATGGGTGTTTTAGAGTTAGTTGATTGTGAAATGTGTTAGGGCTTGATTCAGCTCAAATTGTGCCCATATTTGGGGAACAAGTTCCTTGACCATGTGCACACCTATTGACATAGTCTATTCATTAAATCTTTGAAGGGTCGTATAATCCCATTATTAACTCAATTTTGATCTTGAGATTTTTCTATTGCAAGGGGTATCATTTAACTTATACTAAATCCTTAATAGATTATTTGAGAGTGTGGCTTCATTAACATACTTCTCAAAAAGGAAATGTTTTATTTTAGAGGATTTAATGTGTACCTCATCATAATCTAGGTAGGCTAAGACATAGTAATCTTAGACTTTGCTTGTTGGTTTCTTTATCATGATGATTTGCATGTTTTTGGTTTTGCTCAGATAATTATACTATTGTTGTTACCCTTATTTATTTCATTTATACTTCTTTTGGGTATATTCAGGAATATAATATTGTACAATCTTGTCTTTATTGATATTATTACTTCCATGATCGATATATGGGTTGAGATTGTCTTTTTATGCTTGTTGAGGCAATAAGCCTTTGGTTCCCTAGTATGTGCAATCGATTTTAGCCTTAATGGCTCGTGCGACCTAGGGTTGGCCCGAATTAGGCTAGGTTTATATGTGACCCTTCAGTTGGACTTGAACATATTTAGTATTATACATTGAACATAGTGGTATGTGTATGTTCTAAACCATATTTTTTGTTTTGGTTCACCTGGTATGGAGGGACCTCACGATGTAAGATTTCGAGAAGGATCAACCCCTTTTGATATAACCACCCTGATATAAAAATTTAAAATTGTCTAGGTTTCACTGTAGTTATTATGATATAAGATTTTAGAAGTTGGGAGGTTTTTTTAAAACTATGCAGATGTAGTTATGTAGTTTTATGGAGATTTAAGTTTCTTTGTGGCTAATCCATGTTATATTTTGGATGAGGACAAATCTTTTTGTAGTGATCAATTGTTACATTATGGAAGTGTCTAGGTTTTATTTTAGCTAATCATATGTAAAATACAAGAATTGAATTGGTTCGATGAAAGATTCCAGAAGAAGCTAAGATACTCTATGGCAAATCAAATGTACGATTTTGGATGATGCCAACTCTTTCTTAGCTATCCCGATATAAGATGTTGGGAGAGCCTAGGTTCTGTAATGGCTATATTGATATAAGATTTTGGGAGAGTATAGAACTCGATGTATCAATTCTGATGAAAAATTTCACGATGAGCAATAGCTACTTTGCGACTATCGTGATGTCGAATTCTGGGAGTTTCCATCCTTGAGTTTCCTATTGGTGGTTCACATTAAATTTTGGTATCATTTTAAAATATTTTTAGAACTTATGTGTACCCATTATGTTAGTGAGGTCCATGCCACGTAATATCGTCTGGTTGTCTAAGATTGTAGGATGAACCATACCTACTTTGAGACTATCTTTTAGGGGTCTAGTTAGGTTATTGGATTTCTTAAGTTACTTTTGTGTCCTCCTTAATTTCTCTTGATGATTTACGATTACATTACTATTATTTCCCCATTTGACTACCTCATATGTCATTTTACTTGTACCTTATTGTTCTTTTGCAATCTCGAGCTCTGTCAGCCCATTTAGCTACTAGATACAAGCTATACTATTATTTTGTAATACCCCAAAAATTTTTAAGGTAGAAGGTCATATCTAGTGATTATTAAATTTTTCTTATGTGTTAAGATAAATTTTATAGTATGAGAATTAATTTAATATTAATTAAGATTACAAAAATCCCCATGCACAAAGTTAAGTTGTAAGCTTCCTTACTGATTAACTTTTGATATAAGATTCTACTTAGGTTTACAACAAACAGTCATATCTTTCACACAATAAGTTAGGTGTTCCATGACCTATAAAAATGAAGAACTATGATTTCTATTTCAAACTCCATCATGTTTTGCTTTTTTCGGGTTAAGAGTAAAAGTTATGTCCATTTTATCAAAGACTACCACATTATAGTTTCCTGAGTGAGTTCTTATGAATCCCTTCCACGGGCCATAGATGTTTCTACAACCCATACTATCAAATCGTGGAAAATCTTCAACAATTCGAATTCATAATCCATCTACGAGTGGTAGAAACATGTATGAGCTATAATTTTTATCCATAGAATGAAGTTTTGAGCCTTGAAGTTCTCTATGAATTCTATTAATTGGATCTATAGTCCGTAAAAACTTCTACGGTTCATAGTTTGGACCAGTAGACATTTTGAGCCTTAAAATCTATTCTGAATTTCATGGTGCGATCTACTATCCCTAGAACAAACCATGAATCATATATGGTGTCATGGAAATATTTGTCAGAGGTTAGTTCACTCTTTTAAGACTAAACATTGATGTTTTAGACCCAAATTAGGTTATAAATTGTATTAATCAACTCTATTAATGTAACACCCAGTAGCCAAAATACACCAAAAATTAGTTTTTCAGAAAAATCTTTAGGTGTTACCAACGGTGGCATCGACAGACCATAGCCTGAACCACAGTCCGTCCTGCACAACCGTCGATGGGATCAGAAACTCCCAAAAATTTAAGCCTAGAAAAGTTTGTTGTCTTGGACGACGGTTGGACTTACGGTCCGTAGGTCAAACGATGGTCCGTAGTTCGTGATCATCGATCAAGACTACCTTCTACCACTCTCTGACAGTAGCTATGGATGACCAACATGGTTAATAGGTTGACCTATGGTCCGTAGGTGGAAAATTTGCAGTCAGTTAAAGGGAATTGTAGTTGAGTCAACTTAAAATTACATAACTCTTAGTACAAAATGAATTAGGTCTCCCATGTCCTACCCACAGATTGATATTTTAATTATATTTCCATAGCCACCAACCTTGCTAAAATAAATCCTCCGAGTAAAATGTTATGCCCATTTTAGTAAAGGCTTGTAGAGCAGGCCCTCACGACGGACCCAACGACGGGGCATCGGGCGCATGATGGATCGTCAGTCCTGCATGTTGTGAGGCCCAACATAAAGCTTCACAGGGGTCTTTTTGACCTTTTCCACTACATTTAAACCCTCAGTTATGTTCTTTTGACCATAAATCATCAGATTTTAGTCAGTTTAAGCCTAAAAACATAATTAAAATATATATCCAAGTCAAATCATGAAATCAAAACATAGAAATTTAGAAGCAAGAGAGGAGAAAAAGTTCAAGAAACCTAATTCAAGAATGCCACAAGCTCCAGCAGTTCCTGCCTCGAAACGTAAGTGTTTTTCCGTGGATTTCATCACCAGGTATGTGGGATTTCACTTGTGTGTTCCTTTCACCCATTGGATCCTTAGTTTCAATCAGTTCTTGATTTTCTTATCATGATTAAACCTAGGGCTTCTAGAACTTTGATATAACTTCATGAATTTATTAAGTATATGTTCCAAATCATATTATTATGTTATTACTCAAATTATCGCATTAATTTTAGAACCCTAGCTTTGTATTTCTTTAGTTCTTGTATTACACATGATATAACATATATTTCAGACACTGCATTTATACATGCCTCAGTTATAAATGCATAATTACCAGATTAATTGTTGCATTCTCAGTTTGCATGTTTAGTTTCTAGTTATCCAGTATTTACAGAAACTCAGACATAACTAGTAAATTTATAAAATTCATGGGAGTGGCATAATATCGAGTTGGACTGGGGTTAAGCGTACCCAATAGTCCCAGAATTAGTAGCCAAGTAGGTTGTAAATCACCCCTGCGGGCAATCAATTTAGTGATCATGCCAGCATGCCTTTATACCTTTGGAAGGGCATATTTGGTACTCTCGATGGGGCGTATACATCGGACTCCACATTTAGCTCATGTTGTTTTATTATATGTTATTAGTCGCTCCCACAGTTCAGTCATACTCTCTGCATTGACAATTTATAGGTATATTCAGCATTAAGTTTCAGCATGTTATAAATTGGTCATTGCATCCAGTTAGCTCAGAAATTAGCGCATCACGTTCAAATTATTATACTTGTTTTTGTGCTTGTTTAGTTATGTTTTATTTCAGCTTTACTCTATAGGACATGCTCAGTACCTTTCATGTATTGACGCATACGTGTGCTACATATTCTTGTGATATAGGTTCAGGTTCTCAACATCCAGATCACGAATAGATCGATTTCCGATCTCCTGTTCAGCAGATTCAGTGGTGAGTACTCATTCTCTGAGGACAACAGTCATGAGTTCAATTTTAGTCTTTAGTCATTTAGTTTTAGTTTTTGCTAGATTTAATAGGGGCTTGTCCCAGTATTTCTAGTCTTTTTTGGAGGCTATTTTCAGACATAGTTAGATTCAACTTAGTATTGAGTTAATATTACTTTTGTATTTAACTCATTATTTTCAAATATCTTTGTTATAGAATATGGGTATTCCCCATCTTTTAATTTTATGTATGATTTATCATCCGCAACAGTTTATTATCTTTAGTATGTTCATGATCATACCAGCAGGGTTAGCTTGGGATCACTTGTGGTCCTAGGTTCGTGTCCGCGTCTCGAGGGTAGCTCGGGGCGTCACAAAACTTGGTATCAGAGCACTAGGTTCAAGCGTCTTAGGATGTCTTAAAAGACGCACTAAGTAGAGTCCTTTTCATGCTACAAAGTGTTTTATGAAAAAACATCACTTTCTTGTTACTCTTATCGTGCGTGAGGTATGATCTTATTCCACTCTAGCTTGACGTTGTACGTTTCAAGTCATGCCTCCTCTTAGAGCTTAGGCATAATACATGCAAGGCTAACTCAATTCATCTAGTACCAGATAAGGAAGTTCAAATGTAGAGTTTTAGAATGCCAATTTCGCTTTTGGCTGAGAGTATGACCAACCAGAACAATCACCAAGTTCTAGTTTCTACTAATAGAAATGACAGATTAGTGGCAGCCAGAGTTTGTGATTTTGTTAGGGTGAATCCATCTATGTTTTTAGGGGTCGCAAGTTGGTAAGGACCCACAAAAGTTCATTTATAAGGTTAAGACAATATTGTGTGTGATGTCTATAACTGGTAGTGATAGGTGAGATAGGCATCCTACAAACTCAAGGATGTGACTCACATATGGTTCACTCAGTAGAAAGAGAACAGACTTGACTGTCTTTTGTAACTCAATATAGTAGTTGAATTCAGTGTTAGTCGAGAAAATCTCTCAGAACTTTTGTTGGTCTCTACTCCAGTCGTGACCCAGTTATAGCTAGACGGATATACAGAAATTACCATATCACAGTATCTCAGAAAGTCACCTCAGCAGTTCTAGTGGAGTTAGAAATGGTAGACTTCGATATCATTCTAGGCATGGATTGGTTACATTCATGTTATGCCTCAGCCAATTGTAGAACTAGGATTTTTCATTTTCAGTTTCAAGACGAACCAATCATAGAATGGAAGGGTTGTAGCCTAGCGCCTATGGGTCAATTTATTTCTTACCTTAAGGCTAGAAAGATAATATCTTAGGGTTATCTCTATCATCTAGTTCGGGCTAAGGATTCTGGCCTTGAAACCCCATCTCTTGAGTCAGTTCCACTAGTCTTTGAACTTCCAAAAGTATTTCCAAAAGATCTCCTTCCGAAAGGGAAATCGACATTGGAATTGATCTCCTTCCGGATAACCAGCCTATTTCTATTCCTCCTTATAGAAGGGCTCCAGATGATCTTAAGGAATTGAAAGAGCAGTTGAAAGACCTTCTAGATAAGGGTTTCATCAGACCTAGTATTTCACCATTGGATGCACCAATGTTGTTCGTAAAGAAGAAAGATGGTTCTCTCATAGCGTCCATTGACTATAGACAGTTGAACAAGGTCACAATCAAAAATAAGTATCCCATCCCCAGGATTAATGACTTGTTTGACCAACTTCAGGGTAATAGTAATTTTTCAAATATAGACCTCAAATAGGGTTATCATCAACTCAAAGTCAGAGATAGTGACATTCAAAAAAGAGCCTTCAAAACTCGGTATGGTCATTATGAATTTATAGTTATGTCGTTTGGACTAACCAATGCTCGTGCAGCTTTCGTGGATTTGATGAACAGAGTGTTCAAACAGTACTTAGACTTGTTCGTGATCGTCCTCATTGATGATATCCTCATTTACTATAGGAATGAGGAAGAACATGCAAGTCATTTGAGAGTTTTTCTGCAGACTCTCAAAGATTGCCAGTTATTCGCTAGATTTAGGAAATGTGAGTTTTGGTTGAAATCCATTGCTTTCCTTTGTAAAATTGTATCTAGCAAAGGTATCCGAATTGATTCACAAAAGATAGAATCAGTGAAACAATGGCCCAGACCTACCTCTGCTACAAATAACAGAAGTTTCTTAGGTCTAGCGGGTTATTACAGAAGGTTCGTGGAAGAATTTTCATCCATAGCCTCACTATTGACTAGGTTGACTTAGAATATTGTCAAGTTCAATTGTCAGATGATTGTGAGAAAAGCTTCACAGAATTGAAAATTAGATTGACTACAACTCCTGTCTTTACTCTACCAGTGGGTTCAAATTGTTATGTGATCTATTGCGATGCATCCAGAGTTGGCCTTGGTTGGTTTGAAATAGGTGAAGCATCTTTGAAAGGTCCATATTCAGTCCTTTATGCTGTGGAGAAAGTGCAACTCATTAGAGATAGACTTAAGACAGCCCAAAGTTGTCACAAATCTTATTCAGCTGTAAGGACAAGGGAACTAGAGTTCCAAGTTGATGATTGGGTTTTTTCTAAAAGTCTCAACTATGAAAGGGGTGATGAGATTTGGAAAGAAATGGAAGCTCAGTCCTAGATATGTAGGTTGTTACAAGATCTTGAAAGGATTGACAAGGTGGCATATGAATTAGAGTTTCCAGTGAAATTCGCAACAGTGCATCTGGTCTTCCACATCACACTCTTGAAGAAGTGTGTAGGTGACCCAGCCTCTATAGTGCCATTATAGAGTGTGGTGGTGAAAGATAGTATTTATTATGAGGATGTACCAGTTGAGATTCTTGACCGTCAGGTTAGAAGGTTGAGAAACAAAGAAGTCGCTTCAGTCGAGGTTTTGTGGAGGAGTCAGTCCGTATAGGGATATACCTGGTAAGAAGAAGCAGCCATGAAAGCCAAGTATCCTTACCTTTTTCCTACCGATTCCACTCCCGCTTGAGGTAATAGTTCCTTTTAAGTTTTACAGTCATTCATGCGTAAATTCAGTTCTAGAATCATGTTCCCTCAGTTTGTACTTTCATTATTAACGTTAATGCATGTACTCAGAACTCAATTCAGTCAGAACTCAGTCTCAGTGTTTAGTAGTGGGGTTTGCATCTCTCTCCCTCTATTTTAGCTAGTTTGGTCTTCATTCAAGGACGAATGATCCCAAGGAGGAGATAATGTCACACCTTGTACCCAAAACAGGGTAAAAATTTGTTTTTCAGAAAAATCTGCATGTGCTACCAAGGGTGGCATCGACGAACCATAGCCTGGACCACGGTCCATCCTGCACAACTATCAATTGGATCAGAAACTCCCAAAACTTTTATCCTAGAAAAATTGGTTAAGTCTTGGATGACAGACGGACTTACGGTCCGTAGGTAAAACGACGGTCCATAGTCCGTGACCGTCGACCAAGACTCTCTTCAACCACATATTGACAAGATCTATGGATGACCAACATGGTTGGTAGGTGGACCTACGGTCCGTAGGTGGAAAATTTGCATCTAGTTAAAGGGAAATGCAGTTTTGTCAAATTAAAATGATCACAACTTTTAGAACAAAATGAATTAGGTCTACCATGACCTACCCACATATAGATAATTGAATTATTTTACCATATCCACCAACTTTGTTAAAATCAGACCTCGGATTAAAAAGTTATGCCCATTTTAGTAAAGGCTTGTTGAACAAGCCCTCACGACGGACCCAATGACGGGGCGTCGGGCGCACGATGGACCGTCACTCCTGGCCATCGTGAGGCCCGACAGCAACCTTCCCAGGGGTCTTTTTGACCTTTCCCACTCTATTTAAACCCTAAATTATGTTGTTTTGACCCTAAATCATCATATATTAGTCAGTTTAAGCCTAGAAATATAATTAAAACATATCTAAGCCAAATCATTAAATAAAAACTTAGAAATTTAGAAGCAAGAGAGGAAAAAGAGCTCAAGAATCCTAGTTCAAGAACGCCACAATCTCCAGCAGTTCCAGCCCTGAAACTTAAGTATTTTTTCGTTGATTTCATCACTAGGTATGTTGGATTTCAATAGTCGGTTCCTTTAACCCAATGGGTCTTTAGTTTCAGTCAGTTCTTTTTCTCTTATCATGAATAAACCTAGGGTTTCTAGATCTTTGATATAACTTCAATAATATATTAAATACATGTGCCACATCACATTATCATGTTTATTTCTCAGATTATCGCATGAACTTCAGAACCCTAGCTTTGTATTTCCTTAGTTCTTGAATTACACATGCTACGTCATATATTTCAGACACCTCACATATACATGTCTCAGTTATAAATGCATAATTACCAGATTAATTGTTGCATTCTCAGTTTGCATATTCAATTTCGAGCTATCCAGTGCTTACAGAAAATATGACATAATCAGTAAATTCACAATATTCATGGGAGTCACATAATACCGAGTTTGACTAGGGTATAGCGTACCCAATAGTCCCAGAACTACTAGCCAAGTAGGTTTTAAGTTCCCTCTGTGGGCAATAAGTTTAGTGATCACACTAGCATGCCTTTATACCTTTGGTAGGGTATATTGGGTCCTCTCAATGGTGCATATACAGACGACTCCACAT
The DNA here is from genome assembly GCF_036512215.1 of Solanum lycopersicum. Classification (NCBI taxonomy): domain Eukaryota; kingdom Viridiplantae; phylum Streptophyta; class Magnoliopsida; order Solanales; family Solanaceae; genus Solanum; species Solanum lycopersicum. Next base: position 36,399,347 of record NC_090811.1, read on the forward strand.
TTAGCTCATTTATCAGTATATTCAGTATTAAGTTTCAGCATGTTATAAATTGGTCATTGCATCCAGTTAGCTCAGAAATCAGCACATCACGTTCAAATTATTATACTTATTTTTGTGCTTGTTCAGTTATATTTTATTTCTGCTTTACTCTATCCTACTTTCTCAGTAACTTTCAAGTACTGACGCATACGTGCGCTACATCTTCTCATGATATAGGTTCAGGTTCTCAGCATCCAGATCACACATAGATAAATTTTCCAATCTCCAGTTCAGCAAATTCAGTAGTGAGTCCTCATTCTCCGAGGACAACAGTCATGAGTTTCATTTCAGTCTTTAGTCATTTATTTTCAATTTTTTCTAGATTTAGCTAGGGCTTGTCCCAGTATTTCTAGTCTAGTTTAAAAGCTATTTTCAGAAATAGTTAGATTCAGCTTAGTATTGACTTAATATTTATTTTGTATTAAACTCATTATTTTAAAATATTTTAGCTATAAAATATGGGTATTCCTTATCTTTTCATTCTAAGTATGATTTAGCATCCACAACTGTTTATTATCTTTAGTATGCTCATAATCATGCCAGCAAGGTTAGCTTGGGATCACTTGTGGTCCTAGGTTCCGTGTTTGCGTCTCGGGGATAGCTCGGGGAGTGACAATTACTATCATTAACACATCCAAATCTTAGATTAAGGACTCAAGAAGAGAAAGCTAGGGTTTTCTAGCGGTCTTCACGTTTCTTCAAGGACTATGTTCTTCCGGGTATGTAAGGCTAATCATAGTGTTGGAATAGTTTGTCCTCATGCCTTAGATCTCAATCCTTGTAGTATAAGTAGTTATATTTTTGATATTGATTTATGAATCCTTGATTATGATTTTTATATATTATACGTTGATATCATTGAGTTTTTCTTCATGTTTATAATCCACATGAACTCTAAGTTCTGAGTTTTGACTCAGAGTCTTTTGAACAATCATTTTTTCATAAATAATATTTTAGAAGTTAAAATCTAGTCCAAGTGTAAAGTTTATCTCTAATTTTGAGAAGAATTTAAGGGAACAATATGATTTTCATATTTTTCATTTATACAGAGAGAAATATTATTAGTTTGAGAAAAGTAACAAGTTTCCAGAAAGCTTTAGTACAAAGTAGTTACCTCTTAAAGATGTCATTTTAAGAAATTATCTTAACCAAAGAGTATTTTTATATTGAGCATTGAGATATAAAAATATATGTCTTTGGGAGTAGTATTTAATACAAATATAGGAAAGAGTTCAAATAACTCACATTCCCCATAAACCACGTAGCCAGTGTAGGATAGGATCGTATCCACATTCGGTTGACTTCTCACTACCTCTAAGAAGGACTATTATTTTAATCCATGAACTAAGGATGTTTTATATCCCGAAAAGGAATATGACAATTTCTCAGAGAATGGGAAAGATGTATCATCATAAAGATCATAGTGATGGTTTTCACTTAGAGAATCTCCTAGATAAAGTATAGAGTATTTCATTATCATATGTATATATGTACACTTCATTGACTTAGCATATTTTTTGTAAAAATTTGTAATGATTTTATCTCCACTTGTGCTTTACATTCCGTTGAGTATCATGCTACATCTTCTTCAGTTTATTTATTTCTTTTCATCAACAATATTACATGCTTGAATATTCAATAAATTGACGTCATTCAACTAATATCTTTTCATGATGCATATTTAGGTTTTCAAAATTATCAAAAGGCGATCCGTTGATATAACTCTTCACCTCTTGATAGCTTTGGTAAACCTTCCTTGCATTTTGCGAACTCCACTTTTGTCTTTAGTTCAATATAATTTGAAGGTGTCATGGATAATTTCACGAAATTCATATTGAACGATGTATGCTTCATAGATAGTTAGTGTTGAATTTCTTTTCAATATTTCCTTTGAAATACTTGGGAACTATAAAATTGTTTTCACAGTTTTTTTGAATATCTTTTCAGTATACTTTTTTTTAGATAATTTGAGTTCTGAGACTTATTAAATTTAAACTCTATTTTAAAACAACAATTTGGTTGATTTAGTCTTCCACCGATTTAGTTATCCTCTAAGTATTCAACCATCTCATGGATTCACTTTGGGTTCAATAATGATACTCGAGTGTCGGCCACATCTCGTTGGCATGCTTGGGGCATGATAAAATTGGTGTCAAAGCATGAAGTTAAAGTGTCCTAGTTTCGCAATGTAGGCCTATACATTGGACGTGGCCGACACTTGAAAACACATGTTCCTTTCTAAGTAAACCCTCATCCGGTCTAGCTACAAGCGAAAGGCCAAGTGAGACATACAAAAGCCAAAAAACTTATTTAAAATTTCATTAAACTCAAATACTCAACCTTTTTTAAAAAAGTCGATAAAATACTCAAAATAAAAGTAAATATAGAACTCATCAACTGTGTCTATCAAGTCTCTGCTATTATAGAAAGATATAAGGAAAAGACCCACGACATCTCATAGCTACTAACTATAAGGTAAAGGTAAATTCCTCAAGAATATAAGAAGGCTCAGTAGAGCTGACTGGAATATCATATGACCTCAACAAAACACCCGTGAATATTTGTATTTGTATTATGAAACAATGTAGGACAAATAACTCATAATTTAAGGGGGATTCTAAAGAGTAAACATAATCTTGAACTTGATATAAAGGAAACATACTTACCTCTTGTAAACTCACTCTACTAAACTCAGCTCCAGAATAAGATACTCAATTAAAAGGTACTCAACTCAAGATATTTAACTCAAGATACCCAAGGATAAAGCAACAATAAAGGATGCAATATTAGGTAAAACTTTTCAAAATGTCATGTCCCCAACCTATACCCTAAACGTGGCTTACACTTGAGAGCCATTGGTTGTTCCCAAGGAAACCCTCATTTGGCTGGCTACCAGCAGAAGATTGACTCAAGCATCCAAAAGCTTCAAAACTAAATTTACTTCAAATACTTAACTTTCAAAAAATCGTAACAGTACTGAATAGATAGCTCTGAATAAGAAAAATACATTCGACTGTCCATAAATAACAAACTTTAGTCTTGAAAATATTTAACAAAATAAATGAACGAATTTATGAGAATGTATTGTCTAGCTATGAAGCCTCTAAATGATAAAGATAGGATTCGGGAGAAGACCCGCCACATTCTAACGAAACTAAAAGTAAATGTAATACTCTGGAAGCAAGGAGGATCACCATAGCTAACTAGAATTGTAAGTATACGATTGAAACACTTGTTTATGATCCTGAATACCTCTATATGCATCATGAAATGATGCAGGCCAAATGACTTAGAATGTGGAATGTACGAGCATCTAAGGAAAATTGTAAAGCATAACATAAGCTTTGACCTATTGAATATAAACATATATAGTTACCTCTTCTCAACTTAACTCGACTCAAAGAAATGTAGGTCAACTCAATGATAAGATATTCAAATCAGTGAAATAAGGCTCAACTCAATAATAAGATACTCGACTTTGTGTACTCAATTTTGGATACTCAACTTAATATAATATAACAATACATTTCCAAAATATGGAAAACATTCAAAAGTAATACAAAATAGCTTAATTGTGTGAAAAAAAACAATAATGACTCAGTTTGTATATCAGAGTACACTATAAATCGACAAGAGATTCTCTAATCGAAAACCATCACTATGCACTATGTAATTATATGACGTCTTGTCACATGCTTCTATGATCATCCTATACTTTGTCGGGTATAGAACCAACTCACTAAGTAGATCCACTAGTGTATGCTAATGCATTAAGGAATAACTAAAAATTTGACCTTTCTCTACATATGTTGTCTACACGATTTATGGAGACTTTGAACTACCTGAACTTAATTTCTCCCAAAATATGTTCTCAATACTACTCCGAAAATGTAACTAGCTCATATGTTAAAAAAACATAACCCTTTTTAGGGTTTAGGGTAATTATTTAAAAAATAGCTTAAAAGCTCTCTTGGAAATCGGTGTTTCATCTCTTGTATAAATGTGAAAATATTTACTCTTTTGGGAATACTTAGTTCCCATATAATCTTTTGAAAAAATGAAATTCACTCTTACTCTTACTAAACTCAATAGTTAAGTCTTAAAATAAGTTTAGAAACAATTGTAAAAGTCTTTTGAAATGACTCGAAGAATTCTCAAGACTTAACTCTTAACTCTACCTTCAATTGCAATTTATGAATTCAACGTTATGATTTGTGATAGTGAGGATGCCGTAAGGATTAAGAGTTTTTTTACATATTAAATCATGAGAAATGATAAAAAAAAACAGTGAGGGATCAAGGCCTCGATGCTGAGATGCATTTAATTATTTAACCGAAAAATAAATTTTGAGGCAGTGTGGTCCGCGATCTCTCCGCGATGTGGAGAGGAAAAATTCACTTTGAAGTAACAGGTCTGCGTCATGGTACTTTTTTTAGGTATGACTTTTTCTTTTTCAGTTTCTCGTTGTCCCCCTATTTGTCTTTACCTTTATCGGTCTTAACATATTCCTTGTGTTAAGCCTTATGCATAGGACAATCTCTAATGGGGTGACCTGGTTGATCACACTTATAACATACTTTACTAGAGATTGTAGGACTGTCATGATTTTCTTTCTTCATGAAACCTCCACATTCACTCATAATATTTTGAAATCTTTGTGTGATATAGTCCATGTTATCATCTATTTCAGGGTTTTCACTTTCTGACACCTTGGAAGCAAGTAATTCATCCGTTTTTGCATCTCTCTTCTGATAAATATCGACAATCAGATCTGTCCTCCTGTCTTCACCCTTGACAATGTGTTCCTCCTTTTTTATATGCATATCATGAGCTTGAAGATTCTTAAATAGTGCATACACCACCACTACGTCAGGTTCCCTTGTCTCATCGCCATTCACAAAATAATTTGTCCAAGATCTGGGAAGAATTTCCTGTATCTTAGTAACTTGCTTAAACACATTGAGTGGTTCTTCAAGGAACATAAGTTCCTTTGTAATTATGGATAATTTGGTACACATTTCTTTAGTGGATTCACCATCTTTTATGGTGAAACATTCAAACTGAGTAGTAAGGAGATCTAGCTTAGATTTCCTTGATCCTCGGTATCCTTAAACGTTGTTCCCAAAAGATCCCAAATTTCTTTGGCTGATTAACAAGATGAGATTAGATCTTATGCATTTACTCCAATGCAAAACATAGATAACTTCCTAGAGTTGTGATTTTTCTGGACTAATCTTCTGTCATAGTCATTTTATATGACATAATATTAATGTCGAGTTTTGGGAATAACTCTAGTGATGTCTCGATACTTAACCTCCCTAGTTGGAAAATAAGGACCTTCACATCTGACATCCCATATCTCAATGTGTTTAACTATTTTATAGTCTCTCATTCGAATATTCCACCATATTTAGAATTGGCCATCAAAGAGAGGTGGTCTTGTGGGAGACTGACTTCATTGAAGGTACACTTATGTCTATATTCCTCACATGAACCTCTCTATTGGTGTTAAACATATAGAGAGTCCAACCTCTAATACCAATTGTTGGAATGTATTTGTCCACCACTTATCACAAGACCCGGTTCCTTGATAGAATAACAATGGAGAAAATAAAAAACACTACGTGAAACAAGCACAAGAGTTTTACATGGAAATCTTCTTGCTCAAGGGATTAAAACCATGACTTGTCACACATGATTTTCAATTCTTTTCGCTAATCATATCAAGAAAAGTAAAACACGGTTTACACCACAACAATGAGACTAACCTCCCAATCTTATACTAAATAATACAACTATTACTTAAACGAGCCTAATCAATGCATCTATTGCCCACAATTCTAACCCTTACTAATTAATATAGACTTTAATTGTAAGATAGAGAGTTAACTCTAACAATATTCTTACGCTCATTACATAAAAGAGTTTGAAACATTTCTTAACAAAGTGAATCAAATTCTGCAAGTTGAGCTCAATACAAACATTCAAGAACAACAACATGTACGGAAAGCACTTCTTAAGTTGATTGTTGTACTTGAGTTCTTCCTTGAAGATGACCTTCTCTTTTATAAGCTTATGAGTTTTTTTGTTCCAAATCTTGAGTTTGTGTTTATGTATATGACAATATATTATAAAGACATAAACTCCTAGGGACTTCCCATTGGCTGAAACGTGCTTCTCTTGAAAGATGTACACCTATCACATCAGAGGTGGCAGCTTTTATTACAACTTTCTTGTCGTCCTTTTACATACAGAGACTTGTAGGGACTAGTTCCCTTGCAAACTTTTCATTACCGAGGTCTTGAGAAGACTTGTTGTCTCTCTTTCCTTTGAGTGAATGAATCTTCTAGTTGTTTGTCATTTCTATTATATCGACTAAAAAGATTTATTGACCATTGGACAACAACTTCGTCCATTTCAATTGGTTAAGTACACTGACAACTTCACAAACCCGCTGACAGGACAACTTTAAAGTTGTATACCATATAAATTTAGACGATAACTCTACAAGGAACCAGGTCCCTGCAAATTTAGGCTACTTAAAGACAGTCTCGTCCGCTCCTCCTATTGGTGCAGTATGCTAAAATTTTAACCTACCACATGACAGGACAATTTTACAATTGTACCTAGAATAAAACAATTACCTACTGTATTTTGGCACCATATTCCTCTTAATCCTCGTCTACAAAATGTGATAAATTCAATCTTAATCAATTTTCAGTCTATTGATCTCTTCATCATTCTATTGTAATGGAAAAATGAAAAGCCATGTAAGTTTATAATGCGTGTCTTTTTCTTTTGCTTAGCTGACATGTCCAATGATTGTATATAGTTTATTGTAAATCCAATTGTATGCTATGTCAAGCACTGAAAATAGATGTCTAATATTTCACCGGGATTTTTGAGACTGTACTCGGTGTAATACAACTGTAGTTAGTAAGAGTGGAAACTATCAATGCTCAAAAGTTGAATGTCCTCGCATCATGTGCAAGTATAAACTCCTAAATGTTGAAGCAAAGTCACAACTACTTAAGTGAGATGTACTCACTTAGTTTCTTAAATGGTAGAGGTGGATTCAGGATTTTAAATTTATATGTTCTATACCCTAGGAATAAGATCTTTTTCTTGACTTGTCGAACATCATTTAGTGAAATCACTTTCTAATTATATCTGTATAATAGTATGCATTCATTTTATGTCTTTATAAATATACTATATTCGATTTAAAAGTAAACCTAAAATAACCATTATCTCAAGGTAAGTTATTGCGAGTGTCTTAGATTGTGTTCATATACATTTAATATGAGTTTTGATTTCACTCTGGAGGCCTTTTCCAGCATTTTTCTAATCAGCTAAACTGTTTAATCATTTAGGATTAAAGTAAGACTGCAAATGAATCCTTAAAAGAAAAAGGGAACGGTGAGTTTTATCAAAGTAGGGATAGATAAAAACATGTCACATTCTCAGAAAAAGCATAAACTTTCTCGAAATATTCCAACTTGGTGAAAATAGTACCAAGGCTTGTGATTACAATACTTACTGAATCAACATGATGATCGCGTTCATATACACAACAATGTAACAAATCTCAAATGAACTGACCCATCACAATGTCCAAATAATTCCATTGAGTTAGAAGCTTCTAGAGAATAGAAAGCTAAGAGTGACCTTACTCCATCACCTACTCCCACACCTATTTGCCAATCTGCAAGTAATTCTTCATTTGTTACGGTCATTTTCTTCTCATTCTCTTCGCGTTAGATCAAATCTCTTTATTCCGTGACAGAGATCATCTCTTCGCAAGACTATTAATTTAAAAGTTTTACGTTTGAATATCTAAGACAAAAATATCCTATAGTTGATAACAGAGTTGTCTGGAAAAAAATTGGTTCTATCAATGGGAATAGACTACTTAAAATAAATAGTAAAGAAAGAGAACAACCAGTATAAAGAAATTCATGTTAGGAGTGTTACCCCATGATGGGCTCTACACTACGCCATCCGGATTTAGTCGGAGCTCTACTGAGGAACTTGGTGGTAAACTAGAAAAAGAAAGAGAAAAACTAGTTAGGATGGGAATTCGATCACTTTGTAGATTAGCCTATACGACTCTATCTAAATGTGGGATGTTTCATGTACTGTGTTTTCCTTTGCGCTATTGTATTTATCACTTCACAAAGAAAGATGATTTAAAGCTCTAATAACTTACTTAAGGTCCTAAGGAGAATACAAATTAATATAATCAAAACTTGGGCATCAAATTCTTGGAGGTTCAAAATTTGGGTATATGATAATTGCACGAAGGTCATTTTATCAAAATAGTCCATACAATTTTGGTATATAACAATATACGATATGATTGTTATCGCGAACGTAAATCGTTTCAAGTGAATTATATATCAAAAGACTCAAAATATCGAGAGAATTTCATATCTAAATTTTTGTGCTATTTAGAGGTGTTTCAAGTTGATTGAGATGGAATAGTCAAGGTATACTTCATGTATAGTCAATTTGTACTTCATATATAATTAATCTATAATTAATTTTTTGAGTATACCGTCATGTATAAATATTCTATATTAAGTAGTCAGTAATCATTATATAATTTATATGACTTTTAGCAAACTATATATATATATATATATATATATATATATATATATATTTAGTCAACGTATATTTTCAACAATATTTTCAATTATATGACAATATTTATTTTAAACTAATTACTAATTTATTATATATACTTGAAATTATTCCTTAATTAAATTTTAAAAAAATAAAAAATTACTAGTGAATTCAGTACAATTTTAGTTATTGTCTCAGAAAGTCTCACATATAGAAAAAAAATTAACTCTTATCCCACTCACACTCTTCAGTTACTTAGTAAGAAAAATATTAGAAGAAGCAAAAGTTGTCGTTGTAGGGTTAATATCACATCGTTTCCTTCTTTTTTAAGTTACTTTGCTTCATCAACCTCCAATTTCGATTGCACAGTCCTACCGGTTGCTAAATTTGATGGATGCCTATAAGTTTTTTTACTCACCGACATTACTTCTTTATCTGTTGAACATTGCTATGTTTTGTAAAAAAAATAAAAAAATAAGCAGATTTGAGATATGGATGAAGTTTTGATGTTTTTTTCCGGTGAATTGATCACTGGGAGGAGCTCTTTTTTAGTTTTCATTCTATTTAGAGTTGAACATACAGCAATGAAAAACACGATTTTTTTTCTATTTGTTTTTTGTATCGTGGATTCTATTTTGATGAAAGTAGGGAGGATTTTCTTGTGTGTTTGGTGGAGGAATAAATGTGTTTGCTAATATATTATATATATAAGGGAGTTTGGCCATGACAATTGAGAGAATTTGGAAAAAAAATGGTACTTTTCACTCCAAATCAGTCACAAAAACTCAAGAGCAACTCCAATTTACATTCATAACCAAACACAAATCCGATTTTCAAATTTAAAATCTGAGTTGTGTATGGTTGTAAATGTAAATTGGAGTTGTTTTTGAGTTTTTGAAAGTGATTTGGAAGGGAAGAAGTGAAAACAACTTCCTTATGTTCTCCAAATGGATTAAAAATTTAGAATTTTATGTCATAAAATCCCCGAATTTTCATGAAATTCGAAAACATTAAAAAATTTGTTTTTCACTTCTTTTTCCACTCCAAAATACTCACAAATACAAATAAACAAGGGTTCAAGTTATTTCAATGGCGAAGAAAGAAAAGATGTTTAAGAATGAATCATATATAAAGTTTATTTTCTTGTAAAAAATAGATTTCAAAGTGATGCGTTCAGTTTTTTTGGAAGTTATTTCTTCCCTCTCATTTTACTTTTGGGTGCTTTATTGAGGAGACAAGTATTAGAATTCTAAAATTTGATACATATGAAATGTTGCATATGACTAGTTGTCAGAATGGATAAGGGTGATGTATAGATTATAGATGCGGAGAAGAATGTTTGTGCTAGTGATGTTATTGTGTCTGATGAGTCCCCGATCATTTACAATACGGTGTTAAGACTGGCAAATGCAAAGCTGACGACAATACAGCTGAACAGAGTGATTCAAAGGGGGGGGGACTTGAAGAATGGGGAAGCAATCTAAGAATATTTGTGCAATGGTACATACACTTATTCATAATATTTGTTTTCAAATTTAAGGTTAAAAAGTCTTGTTTATGAAATTTCATCAAAAATATAAATATGATCATACAAGAATCCATGATTATGACATACATGTACAAAGAAAGCTACTTAAGTTGGGCAAATACATCAATAGTCACTAGAATAATGGATATCTTGCATTCGAAACTAGTTGTGCACCTACAAACTTCATATTATTTTAATGGGAATTTAATTATTTATGCGTGAACACTAAATATATTTGATTGAATTTCATACAGTATTATTTTTTAAAAAACACTATGATATATGCGGATAGGATGCCAACCATAAGTTTGTTTAAATACATGTATCAAATGGAAGAACATTAATATTTTAGAACTATATATATCTTAAATGAAGGCCTTGAAGTTGGGTAACTTAGAAATATGATATTGAACTTTTGACCACGTTTACTCTGAGGATAAACTTCATGTTTAATAAATTTTAACTCTTTTACTTTAAACTTTAAAGGTTTACTCATAATCCACAAACAAGCGAAATAATCTTTTGCATAAAATAAACTATATATTAGTGCATTTGATCGCTAGATACAAGCCCAAGCCCGTTATTATTGAAATAATTTATTATTACTTAATATGTATCAATACAAATATAATTTTACAACTCCCGAAAGAATAATACTATAAATATAGAGAAACATACAATCCATTATTGTACACTCCTCTTTTTAAATTTAGTTTTATACTATTCATAATTGTTTGTACGATAATGACATAAATAGAAGTATATAAGCACCACAATAAATAAGCATATAACAAGGATTTCAATTTCGCTGTCTATTCATCATGACTTTTTTAAAGTTTGTTTCCAAATTTTAGATGGCTGATGGTGAGGATGATGAAATCTCTCCTCTGTATCAAGCACCATTTATAGGAAAACTAAGTACCTTTTACCGGGAGATGGCGATGAAACTTAAACTACCTAAGTTTTACGGTCATCCACTTAATTTCCTAAAGTAAGTCTATCATAGTTTTATCATTTAGACTTTTTATTTTCATATTGTTCCTCATACATATTATATATTTTCATGTTCTTCGTTCTAGGTTAATGGAGATCAGTGATCAGATTAGGTGGCTATGATCGTGTAAGCCTTCTATTTTGCACTTATATTTGATTAGTTCTCGATTATAGATTTTACCTTTTTAATTGAGTCAAAAACTACAGAAGATATTTTTAACTTCAAAAAAATGTCCTCACTTAATTGAAGCAATGGGTCAATAATCGAGTGTAATAAGTCAAGGAACTTTTTTTTGATTAACCATGACTTTATGTGGTCATTTTTGTTTTAAAAAAAATTGCGGCTTATTTACACGGCCATGTGTAAGGCATCCATAAAGGGATAGGTTTATCTTTCCAAATATCACGATGTGAACCTCGAGTTGTTAGAGATAGTATTCTTAATTTTTCTTTTAAGAGATAAGTAATGTAGCTCTGTACTTTCTAGTATAATTTAAAAAAATCAAGAGGTGGTTGTGTATTTTCTTTTGTTACTAGGTTGATTAATTAATGATGCAATATGCTATGAGTCTGTGAGATGAATTTTATGTCATTCCTATATACTTTTGATGGTGTACTAATAAGCTACTTTATCTTTGTAAGTAACTGAATTGAAGTCGTGGCGGCATGTGGGAGACTCCTTTAATCCCCCACCCCCCAAGTGAGCATTTATTTGGGCCTTGTTATTTCTGTTTTTCTGGAAATTTGATAAGAATATTTCTCATTGCTCGTCAAATATAAAATTCCCAATATGCAATTTGTACGGGAGATGTTGTCTGTTATTGTTTTAGTGATGATGTGCCATGATTTTGATGTTTATTTATGTTGTTTTGTGAAATGCTGCGATATATTTTGGGTACATGAAATAGGAATAAGCTGCTTTGTTGCTAGAATACATATCAGATGGTGGTAGAAGAACATTGTTCATGAACTATTTAAAACCTTAATATCTACTCCCGTTCTTTCAAATGTTTGTCTTGTTTTGACTTGACGTAGTCTTTAAGAAAGTAAATAATTTTTTGAATCTTATAGCCTTTGATAAATCTAGCTTTTGGTCCAGTTATTTTACTTAAAATTATAACAATTTTTTCAAAATTAAGAAGTATATACATTAGGAAGAAACACCATGAAAGGAAAAGTAATGATTCATATAAATCACTTAGTGAGAAATGTCACGAAGAAATCCAATGAGTAACATAATCTTGTTATATAGAAAAGATCAACTATTGCCTTTGTTAGACAAATCATATAGCTTTGCGATTTCATAGACTAAAGAGGTTATCAAATTAATGGTAATTGTTGTGAACATATGTCACCTCGACGTAACTCAACTCCAGCTCGTGAGCTTCGGTTTTTCCATTTCCATATGACGAGTCAAATTTCGCTTCCCTTTTCCGCTGTGGGATTTCTTATCATTTCTTGTACGCCCATACCTCAACCAAAGTGTGAGCCTTATAAATGGGGACCCAATATTGGTGAACAAAAAACTGGATGTGTCTAAGTTTAAGACCATATAAATATATGACACCTGAGTCTATCTCAATCTCAAAAGCTAGCTCATGAGGGGAGGTTTGTCCAAGTCCATATAAGAAGTCTAATTCTCCATTCCTCTTCCGATGTGGGACTTTTAAACAATTACAAATGAAACAATGAAAAGGAATTGTGAGTTAATGTATGCTCAAGGTTAGAAATATCATAAAAAAATTTAAAACGAAGAGACCCTTAATTACATAATTTTAAATGGAAATTAGTAATCAAATTTATTATAAGATCTTTTTATCCGTTTGAGAAGATTGTATACTGCAACTCGAACTCGAGCAGAAATGCATTAGCATTTCTTCCTAAGAGAAGCGTGTATACCAATTTCACCATAGCGGGCTATGTTGAACTCTGAATAACATATGAATACGTAATTGTAGAAATTGAGTAATCAATTTTAGTTTAATAATAATAAATAGATCAATGATAATAAAAAGTTGTTCAAAAAAGAATTTTAGGTTGAAGCTTCATTTTAGATTTGAGTTTAGATAAATCAAAGAAGAATGAAATGTACCAATATGTCCTTTATCTTGTGGTTTGGAACATGTCATGTGAGTTGTGAAACTTTGAAATTAAGAATTGCCAAAAAGGGAGGAGATATTCTTTTCTTTGAACTTGGTAACTTTAGAAGGAGACCTTCTTTTTATAGCAGATAGAATATTAAAACTACTAAAATAATAATAGGAATAAAACATGAAGTGCTTTTGCACAAATATCTACATATAATCCAATATCAATCTATAAGCTTAGTTGTTCGGACTCTACTTGTGACACGCTAAAATTATGAATTGTCAAAAGAGGGAAAAAACATTTTTTTTCTTTGAACATCGGAACTTTGGAAAGAGGCATTCTTTTTAAAGCGGAGAGAGAGTATTAAAACTACTAAAATTGAAAATACAAAGAAAACACGAAATGCTTTTGCGTAAATAACAATATAGTTTCCAACATCAAGCTATAAGATAAGTTAGTATGACTCTTTACGTTTGGTGCAACACCCGTGTCTAGATGACATGGGTGTTCGATCCGTGTCCAATTTGGTCAACCGATTTTGGGTGCTTTGACAAAAATTGATGGAACAAGTGTGGACACTTTAAATGATTGTTTTAAATCAATACAAAACAAAGGCGAAATTGAAGAAAATTAAATATCTTTTATCTAGAAATTTCTATGTCAATCCTTTTCTGTTAATCTCCTTCTATATTATTCTCAAGTAATTTTGAAGTTTATTTGAGTTGTTTTTGATGTGAAATGTTACCATATATTTTGGGTACATGTGAGAGAAATAAGTTGTTTGGTTGCTATCAGAAGGTGTAGACGAAAAGTTGTTCATGAACTATATAAAATCTTAATAACTATTCCCATTGTTTCAATTTATTTGTTTGGTTTTGACTTGAAATAGAGCTTAGAAAATGTAACGACCTGTTTAGTCGTTTTGAGCAGCAGATTTTATTTCTGGAAAACTGCCTGAGACGACGGACCCCACGACGGACTGTCATGGGCACGATGGACCGTCACAGGGTCTCGTTTCAAAACACTAAGAAAATCTGAAATTGGGTACTGAAAATTGACTCTCTGAACTTCGTAATGAAATGGCAGGACGGACCATCACAGACTCTTTGGTGGAAATTGAGTCTCTGAACCTTGCGACGACCTGCAGGACGGACCGTCGCAGGCACGACGGGCCGTCGCAGGTTGCGTAATTCCAGTCTGGGTCGAATTTCTTGATACGTTTTAAGGGACATTTTTGACTATTCCTACTTTAATTATAAATTTAGTGGGTTAATGTTAAAAAGTCTAATTACTTGGGAGGTTAAAAGAGGTAACCTTAAGTTAATTAGTGGGTTATTATTGCCATCTTTTATTCTTAATTATATGCTAATTAGGGTAAAAGAAAGAGGGTTTGAATAAAGAAAATAGAAAGAACAAAGAGAAGGAAAGAGAAACGATAGAGAGAGGATCGAACAAGAGGAAAGACACAAAGCTTGGGAAATTGCTTGCTTGATCAAGAATCTTCGGTGGAGGTAGGTTATGGTTTCTCTTACGATATTCGTAGTAAACTCTTAATAGCGACTGATATGTATTCATAATATTGTAAACCCTGCTATGTGCTTAATTTTATGCTTGAATGAATGTAATTATATAATTGTGATTATATAAGCATGATGAAGTTATTGAATCCCAAATCTTGCAAAACCCTAATCTCTTTGTTAATGATGAGGCCTTGGTATAAAAGAAGGTGTGATGAACTAAAATAATGAGATTGATGATGCCTTGGTAAGAAAGAAGGCTTGATGAATTGATAGAAGAAGATTAGGGGATCGGGTGTCACAAACCGACACGTAGATTTAGGGGATCAGGTGTCACAAACCGATATGTAGATTTAGGGGATCGGGTGTCACGAACCGACACGTAGATTTAGGGGATCGGGTGTCACGAACCGACACGTACATTTAGGGGATCGGGTGTCACGAACCGACACTTAGATTTAGGGGATCGGGTGTCACAAACCGACACGAAGATTTAGGGGATCGGGTGTCACGAACTGACACGTAGATTTAGGGGATCGGGTGTAAGGAACCGACACGTAGATTTAGGGGATTGGGTGTCACGAACCGACATGGTGCAAACTTTGCAACAGGAGGAGCAACAATTAGAAGAATAAATGAGTCGTGGTTTGTTAGCCCATTTCCTCTTGATATTCAAGTTGAGCACTACACTCAACTTAAAGAACGAACTACCTACTTGTACAATCAAGGTTCGACATTCACTGTCCCATTTTGCTAATAAAATAAACAATCTGAATGAGTTGTGGGATTTTGTAGGGAAAGAAGAATCAGCTGATAAAAGCAGGCTTGCCATACCTGTGGAGTTCTCCAATGCACTATACACAATAGATATAGGACAGAATGATATTTCTGTTGCTTCTCGAATGTTGCCAAAAATGGAACAAGTTGGAGCAATTATACCGGACATAATCAACCAGTTTGCTGCACAACTTCGAGTATCTTCTATCTTTAAAACTTTTTTTGGAAACTTGATCACTTTTAATATATTTATTTAACATAATATTGATATAAATGATAATAAATAAAAATTATATTGATAATTAATTCTTAGGTGTTTAATATGTTGTAGGACTTGTACAAGAAAGGAGCTAGGAAATTTGTGGATTCATAATACAGGTCCAATTGGTTGTTTGCCAGTAGCCACAATCAAAATTAAAGATCCAACAGCAGGGTACCTGGATTAACACGGATGCATCAAGGATATGAATGATATAGCCATACTGTTCAACAAACAACTCTTCCATACGTTGACCAAACTCAGGATAGAGCTTCAACATGTTAGGATTGGAAATAAGCAGATGTAAACGCGGAAACTAGCAAAGCAAACCTCAAAGGACCACGAGTAAGAAGATAACGAGAAATATACCAAAAGACACAGAGATTTAACGTGGTTCGATCAATCGACCTACGTCCACAAAGAAGATGAGCAATCCACTATAAATATGAGTGTAAAAAATACAGAGGGAAACAACCTCAACCAAATCACTCGAAATACATGGGAGGTTCACACAAGTGATAACATATCAAGCTTGTGACCCATAAATTCTCCCCCTAACCAAAACTCTCAAAGTTCTTAAAACTACATTGTGAATGCTAATTAAGTTAGAAGGAATATGCCTCTATTTATAGAATCTTAAACCTTTCCCTACAAGAAAAGGATTAATCAATCCAAAACTTTTTCCTACAAGGAAAATCTATTTATGGTAAGAAATTTAGGGCAAATAAAACCCAACAAATCTCCCCCTTGGCCTGAATTTCTGACAAAATAAATTTGTCCACCTTCTTGACTTAATCTTCAACAACTTGTTTCTCCTCTCCATAATCTCCTTTGCAAAATTTAATGTCTCAACACAGAAAACCTCTCTAATATAGCCACAAACCTGCAGATGCTCAAATTTCCATTCTTCATCATTCAAAGACTGAGGCTTATTAGAAGCAAACACAGGTAAATGCATCTTCTTGACAAATAGAAGATCTTTCATCTTGCCTTTCCAAATATGATAGTTACTACCATTTAAACACACCATTTTGCTCATATTTGCCTCCATCATTCAAAACGACAATCAACAAGTGTTATTTGTTAGTGCCTTGTCTTTCCCTACACAACAAGCTGCAATAACTTACGTTGATTTGTACAAGGCTAAGTATGAGTTAATCAGCAACGCAAAGAACCAAGGTAATTAATTCCTTTTTGTGTATCAAATTATAAATCATACTCAAACTGTTAGCTTACAATATCATATCAAGACCCCGCGTGACTTAACTTTTAAAAAATATATTTCTAAAATATATAGTTTATAAAAAGTTAATTTTAGCAATTTTTAAATTTTAACTTTAAAATTGAAAGGTATGGAAGTATTACTTTTAATTTTAAATTTTTTTAAGTCATTATTAACTTGTTTTAAATTTATTTTTTTATTTTGTCAGATAATTTTAAAAGTTCAAAATGACTTTAAATAAATTTGATCAATTTTTAATTCAATTTAAATAGATTTTTAAAATTTGTAATAGATGGTTGAAAAGATTTAGATAAAATTGAAATTAATGACCAATGAAATTTGAGTTGAAATTGCACCATATTTTAGTTGGTGCGCTAGGGGGACCCGTAGGAGCACACAAGTGGTACAGTGAAAATGGAGAATCCCAATAACTAATGCATGGTTGAGCTTGAAGGACCATTATATTGGAGGATGTCATCTATTTACAAAAAGAAAAGGTTTTGGAGTTCAAGTTAATTTTAAGCATTTCATTTCCTAGGTGACATTTAAAAATGACATGAAATTTAACGGTGTGCATTTAAAAATTGAATAAGAAAAGAGTTCAAAAATTAATTTTTTATTAAATATAAGTATTCAGTTGATAAAGTCATGAATAGAATAATCTAATTAACAATTTGAATCAATTTAAGAGTGTTCTATGCCATTCCACCAATATAAGTTTTGACACTACTTTTTTTTTATCATTTCATGTGAAATGATTTAGATCGCGGAGATTAAATTCTATTTGTCATTTTATATAAAAATATTTTTATCACAGGGATTAAATTATTTAATTTTCTATGTGAATTCAATTTATTATTTTATTTTTTATATAAAAGTAAAATTTACATGTAACTCAAAATATTTTTAAAATAATACAAAAGAATCTCAATAAAAAATTAAATCTCTTTTATCTTTCCGAATGGTAACTTAATCGCATAAAGTTATAATCTAATTAAGTAAGTATAATTTAATTTTTGAAAGTACTATAATATTATTCGTCAAACAGCACAGCAGCCCAATGACTAAAATATTTTATCTACTCGTAGAAGAAAGTGAAACCGGTGAAATAGACCACTTTGTCAATGTGTTAAAAAAGATATTTAAATATAATTGTGTAAATGAATAGGTCACATAAGTGATAAAGTAAAGAGGAGTGGTAAATGGCCAGAAAAATGTGGCCAGATGGTTAGAATAGTGAAAAAGATTATTAGTCTTTTCCTTCAAATAAATTATTTTTTTGATATTTTAAAAAAGAATGAATTTAATTATTTTGATAAAATCAATTTTCTATGTTCTATGCTTTATTACTTTTTCAACTCTTTTTCTTTTTGTATTTCATTTCTCCTTCTTTACTTTTTTTTTTTGTTATAAAAAAATTAGAATATGGTGAAAATAAATAATTATATTTAAGCATTTTAATTGATTAAATTCATCCTATAAATGAAACAATACATGAATTTATTTATTGTAACTATTGGAACTTCATTAATGTAAAATATTATTTTAAGAACATAAAGAAAATCATAATTTCCTCGGGAGAAAAAGCATAATTTATTTGCTTTAATGTCAAATTTTCTATGTATATATAATTTATACATTAATTTATTTATTTTTTTGTAATATGACTCAGTTTTAAATACGCTTCCTATATTTAAAATTTAAACATTTATACTTTATGTACTATAAGAAATATACACATGCAACTCCAACTAAGTTTATCCATAACTAATTATATTAAAATATAATTATTAAATAATAAACTAAAAATATATTTAAAAAAATGTTTTTTTGACGTTATTCTTACAAAATTAATTAGTGTCGATACTATAAGTAATAAAAAAATTTATGATTTATGTACGTTTTGATGTTTATCATATATAAAGTGTTTTGAGTTTTGCATGACTTTTATTGAAATATTTTCAAATTATACTTACAAAATTATTTAAATATGTACTTTAAATTTATTTGAACACAACTTCATAAACTTATTTAGTTAGAACTCATATTAATAATAATAATAAATAAGTAATAGTTCACATATTATCATGTCAACATAATATAAGGGTGCAAAATTATCACATATTCAATATGATTGTTGTTAAATAGGATCGACATTGATGAATATATGATTTTTATAATATTATGATATTTGCATCCCCAAAGTGTTTCAAGTTTTGATGTCGTTATTAATATAGCTTTAGATTATATGTTAGGATATTCAAATGAATAGCCTTAATTTATTTAAACATAATAATTTATAAAATTCTATATTTTTAATATTAATAACAAATATGATTAATGATTAATAAGTTATCAAATTGACTTAATATATTGCGGATACAAGACTATAATTAATATTAACACGTTACTCTCTGGGATTCTCAGCAATATACAATATAAGTAAAATAAATATGGATTCTGAAATTTACAATTGAATGATAATGATTAATACGATTTTTCACTAATTAGTAATTGTTTATACATCGTGTGTGTTTTTCTTTTAGAAAAATAATAAAATAATCTTAGACTTAGATAGTTTAAATAACTACTAATAGTAACGCGATTTTTGTAGTGATGCCTTGAATTAAGAAAGTTATTTCTTATTATATAATTGTCTTAATGTCAAGGTTGACTACTCTCTTTTTAATATAATACTAACATTGATATATATAGAATAATCAAATAAGATATAGAATATTTTTTACATTTCATTAGTATACGACATTGTTTGTTTGATCTTCATGATAATAATATTGTGTAAATTATGTTGAATTATTATTAGGAGAAAAAGATTTGATATACTCCTTAATTTTGTGATATAGAGATAATATATATTCCGTAAAGAAAAGGTCACATATACATTTATTGTTACATGAGCAAATTAAATAATTTATATATCCTCTTTTGACTAACGAAAGTTATACTTTAGATTTTTAGTTTATTTATTTTAGTTATTTAACCAATCACATAAAGAAAAGTCAGGTAGTTTTTTCACGTGATTTTATTTTTGAGTTTTTGAATTCAATGGCTAATTTTGTCTTAGTTATCTCCCTTATGAATATTTAATTTTTTGCTTTCATTCTTTAGTGTAGAAAACATGAGAATTTAAAAGAAATAAAAAGAAATAGTGAACAAAATAAAAAATAAAAAAAACAAACTAAAATTAAGCATTTTTTGCAGTTATATTGAATTTTATTTTGTAGTTGTAAAAATATTGATGCATCTATAATAGACTTTGCAAGAAGATAAGTGAAAAATTAAATTTGATCATCAACA
The DNA here is from genome assembly GCF_036512215.1 of Solanum lycopersicum. Lineage (NCBI taxonomy): Eukaryota > Viridiplantae > Streptophyta > Magnoliopsida > Solanales > Solanaceae > Solanum > Solanum lycopersicum. The sequence goes on from NC_090811.1 coordinate 36,419,716, forward strand.
TAGCATGTCAAAATTAGTAATGGAATAAAACAAGATAAAAAATAAATAAAAAAGACTAAAATTCATTATGAAGAAGATCAAATATAACTCGAAATATTTTGAGAAAGATCAAATATACCTTTTATATTTATATTTATTAAAAATAATAATAAGTTTTTCACTTTCATCAGCGAAAAATGATTTTGAGTCTTCAAACACACCTCAAAATACTACGAGAAGGGTCAAACATACCTTGTATAATTTTTATTTAATTTTAAAATACATAATTTAATTTTCTTAAAACATAGTAATCAAATATGTAATTTAAATTTTTAAATATGTAGTTTAATTTTTAAATATGTTGTTGTAAATATGTAGTGTAATTTTTTAAAATATAATAACAAAACATAAACTTTAAATATGTAATTTTTCAACATTAATGTGCAGTTATCTTGGGTTGTTGTTAAATAGGATCGACACTTATAAATCATATGATTTTTAGTATTTTTTTAATGTGTTGTTTTCTATCGATTCTAATGTATTTTGACTTTTGATTGTTATTATTGAATTATTTTATATTATATATAAAAAAATATTTAAAATGTCATTTAAATCATTATTTAAATAGGTATTTTAAATTTATTTATATAATAACTGCAATAAAATTACTTAATTTTACAAACTATTAATCCGTTCAAAACAAATATTAATTTGAAAGAAAAAAATAATATTGTGACTACAACTATGTATACTTAATATTTTAGCAGATCATTTAATAGCAAATATTTTTTAATAAAATAACAAATAATACTAATAAAGAAAAATATATATGTGATGAAACTAAATCTAGTTCATGTTAAATTTGTATTGTCATTGTCGTCGGAGAACTATAAAGATGTTTTTCTTTCAATTTTTTTGATAAAAGTTTATTTTGAAATCATAAAAAACTCTTTTTATCCTTTTTATGTTATTAAAAATTTTTAATGAAGCACCATCAAAGTTTTTATAAAAAAAATTGTATATGTATCTAGTACTGAAATAATAAATAAAAATTAATTTTAATGAGTCTTTTTTGCGTATGACATGATTCATATGTTATCGAAAATATGAAGATAATCACATAATAGAGAAAACATGATGGTAATTTTAGTTTTGTTCTTATTTCGTTCACATAATTTTGAGTATAATTGGATAAAATATATTTTTATCAATAATTTTTTCTAGAAAATCAGTGTATAATAACAACTCCTTTGAATAAATAAGAGTAACTTTTTAGCCAACTCAACCAATTTCATATTTTTATTTTGTATATAAATATTTAATATTTTAATTTAAATATAAATTATCTTTTTGCGATTAAAAATTATAAATTAAAATAGATAATTTAACCTTAATTCTGTTTTATACTTTTAAAATTTTTTCTTATCGTTAAGGAATAAGAAATGAAAAAAAAAAATAAACTAAAAGGAATAAGTATAAAGGAGGAAAATTGAATTATGTTTTTTTGGTGATTTTTTTTTATTCTTTTTCCATGTTTAACTAAGAAATCATCAATAATTAATCTCACTAATCATTTTCAATGTCTTGAAAATATAATTGAATAATATATTTAATATTTAAGTTAAAAAGTAAAAATATCTAAAATTAAACTAAATTATGTGTGAGCATATTATTTTACCATTTTAATTAAATTCTTATCAAACTTTTCTGGCCAAAATTTTTTTTCGTAAAGTAAATATGTTTGGTGTGTTCACAGGATTCGAGGAGGATCTGCTGTGGGGATCATGAAAATGGAGAGGATGTTTGGTGTGGGAATAAAAAAAGATTAAATAATGGAACAGAAGTATATGCAGGATCTTGCAACAACCCTTCCACTATCATCAGCTGGGATGGTGTCCATTATACTGAAGCTGCTAACCATTGGATTGCTAATTACATTCTCAATGCCTCACTTTCAAACCCTACCCTACCCATAACTAAAGCATGTCATCCTCTCCATTAAAATAATAATAATTCTTGCAACACCATGTTCTATTAAATACAAGATCTTATTGTTTATATTTAAATATTTATCATTTGAATATCACCCTGTCATATGTATTAAAGTATTACTACTTTAATATTCTCTTTGTCTTAATTTATATGTTTTAATTTTTTTAGTCTGTTTATAAAGAAAATGGTACATGTTTATATTAAGTAGCAATTTAACTTTAAAATATCTATTTTAGCCTTAATGAAATAATTTATAGCCACATAAATTTCTATCATTCATTTATACCACAAGTTTTAAATTTTTTTTTTATTTTTTATATTTTATGCTAAGTTAAACTATGTCATATAAAATGTCGAAGGAAATAGTAATTATCCTTTAAAATTTGACCAAAATTATTATCATTTTTTTTAGTTTTATGAATGGTTCCCCTCATCTTCATTTGAAGTTGAATTAGTACCATTTAAGAAGGACCGTCTGACTGGGCAATTAATTAAATGGGATGGAGTATGGAACTCATTCATTTGAATTGAATCAAAATTTTAATATTGGATTAATTTTGAATTTTAGATTTGTTAATTAATTTTGGATTAAACTTTGAATTTTTGATTTGGTAATCAATTTTGCTTAAAATGAAGTTCTCTCATGTGAATATTGTTTCATTATGATTAGTTAAAATTTGTAGCTAAGTGCGTGTGCATGATGTGAGTGTAACATAATGAATGTTGATTAATTAGTTCTAAAATTGGTTGTTATGCGAGTATGTATTGTTGTCTAGAAGTTTTAATCTAAAATCAGTAGTTGTAAGCATTGATTTAACTCTCTAACATCATTTTGACTTGAGAAAGCAAAAAGGAGTTGGGTAAGACTTCAATAGTGAGGACTTGAGGACTTGGTGAAATTTGTCTATGGATTTGAGCTACAGATTGGACAACCTGACTAATTTCTCATTTAATGTTATATGCTAGTTATAGTTAATGTTTGATGTTTTATTGGTAATGGTCTTAAACTTCGAGATAATCCAATGGATATATGTTTGATAGTTCGAGAGATTATTGAATATGGCATAGACAGAATCCTATTCATGTAACCAACTGATTTGTTTTCTATTGATCTCTGCCTATTGTGTATAAACCTCATAAAATTGTTTTATTGGTAATGGTCTTAAACTTCGAGATAATACTCTAATGCATTTATATCATATGATTAAATTGCACTTATCTAACGGTAGACTATACAAGTTCTCCTACAATTTTTAGATTATTCCTACATTTGTCATCTATAAATATAAAAAATATCGGAGCAAGCAAATCACGTGACATACAAGGAATGGGCAAAGTAAGATTTGGGGGATCAACTTCTTTAGGGATGAAAAAAAACATTTTTTACTCTTTTTTTTAGAAGAACAAAGGTGAATGATCTTTAGGAAGGATATGTTTTTTTAGTACAAAATTTCTTTCTTTGAATGTAAAATAAAGGGCCATGCATCAAAATATAAGATCATGACTATTTACTCATATACTTGTGTGGTGTAATCTATAAAAAAAAAATTAATTGTCATTTACTTGATCTTTTTAATGACTAAATTATTGTACTATATTAATTGATAATAGAAGTTATTCAATTTGTCCTTATGATTTTATTAATTACTTATCTATGTTTATTTTTTGTAAGGGATATGGAAGATGAAATATATAAAACCACATCTATTTCAATATTTTCTGAAGGGGTGTACAAGATTCAAACACGATGAATAATTTGGAATAAAAAAAACTTATAATTAAATTATTAATATTTTCTTTAATTAACAGAAGAAATAATGATATAAATGTTTATCCTTATTTATTTATTTATTCTTTTGTCTCATTTTTAGAAAGACTAATTCAATGTTTCAACTTTTGATAATGTTTCATATTTTAAGTTATCACTTCGTTGATGTATTCAAATCTCATTTTTTGAAATAATTAATTTGTTAGAATTCGATACTTGATATGATCCGTTAATAATAATAAAAATAATAGTAATTATTAATTGTAGCCTTCATTTTATTTTAACTAACTCTAAGAAGTGACCATCAAATTCTTTTCATTTTTCATTTTCTTCTTTTCTCTTAACTTTGTAGGCAATTAACATAAGAGATAAGAATATAGTGTTGGGAAAGACAAGGCACTAACAAAGAATGCCTGACAGGATAACAGCGGAAGAATACCCAAGTCTATACTTTCCCTTCTCGATTTGAACCAAGAGAAGACAAACAACCACAAGCAATATAATAGTAAGGCAGCAAGTAATTCAACCAAACAAATATAACAAGACAATAATAAACTAATCACACAAGACACCAAGATTTACGTGGAAAACCCTTCGATGTGAAGAGTAAAAAACCACGGGACCAAAAGCCCCACTATAATCCCCAAGAGTTACAATATTGTTCTCCAAAATTGGCTACAAAACAAGTGTCAAACAACGAGCAACAACAAAATAAGATTGCACCAAATCTAGAAAATTAAAGGAGCAAAATCACCAATTTCGCAGCTACTGTTCACGACAGCAAAACTGAAGCTGAAGGCCACCAAATCCAACTCTGTCAGTTCCTAATCAAAGATTGAGATGAATATAACATGCTTTCCAAAAATCAGCTCAATCGGACAAGAAACGAAGCGGGAATCGCAATTTGAAGTTGGCTGTTAGGGCTGAATTTTTGACTGCGAAAAACTGCTCTTTTTCTCTCTTTTGGCTGCTGAAAAAAACTCTCTGTGTATGTGAAAATAAGACCTAAAATAGGCTTATATTTGCCTAATAAGAATGGGCCTATGGGCAAAAATGGGTTGGTCCAAATTGGGCTTTTATTTATCCACATAGGAAGGGAAAAAGACCCATAACCCAACAATTCTCCCCCTCACGACTATGTGGAGGAGACCGCCATCCCGACGACCATGCAACAATCTTCAAACTTCCCTCTTGGCAAAGCTTTAGTCATCATATCAGAACTATTGTCATTTGTATGAATCTTTTCAAGCTTAAGCAACTTAGAATCCAACACATCTCGAATCCAATGGTATCTCACATCAATGTGTTTAGACCAACCATGGAACGTAGAATTCTTGCCAAGATGTATAGCACTTTGACTGTCACAATAAAGCACATACCTCTTTTGAGCACAACCAAGTTCCCCCAAGAATCTCTTCATCCAAAGCAATTCTTTACAAGCTTCAACGATAGCAATAAGCTCAGCTTCTGTAGTAGATAGAGCAACACATTTTTGCAACCTAGATTGCCAAGACACATCTCCCCCTTCAAAAGTAATCAAGTACCCTGAAGTAGACTTGCGAGTATCAACATCACCAGCCATGTTTGAATCAGTATAACCACAAAGAATAGGCTTCCCTGTACCAAAACACAAACTCAGACTAAAAGTGCCACAGAGATATCTCATAACCCACTTCACAACATTCCAATGTTCTCTTCCCGGATAAGAAAGAAAACGGCTAACAACTCCAACAGCGTGAGCAATATCCGGTCTTGTACAAACCATCGCATACATCAAACTACCAACAGCTGAAGCATAAGGAACTTTCTTCATATCTTCCTTCTCATCATCACTAGAAGGACACTGTTTCGTGCTCAATTTGAAGTGCATAGCTAAAGGTGTACTGACAACCTTAGCTTTGTCCATGCTGAATCTGCGAAGTACTTTCTGGATGTACTTCTCTTGTGATAATACCAATTTCTTGGCCTTTCTATCACGGACAATCTGCATGCCAAGAATCTGTCTTGCTGGTCCTAAATCTTTCATAGCAAAAGACTTACTCAACTCTTGCTTCAACTTCTGAATCCTGCAAGTATTATGACCAACAACAAGCATGTCATCAACATAAAGCAACACAATAATAAAGTCACCATCAGAGAACTTTTGCACAAAAACACAATGGTCTGAAGAAGTCTTCTTGAAGCCCTGCTGACTCATAAAAGAACCAAACTTCCTGTACCACTGCCTGGGAGCTTGTTTCAAACCATACAAGCTCTTCTTCAATTTGCAAACATAATTCTCTTTACCCTTGACTTCAAAACCTTCCGGTTGCTCCATATAAATTTCTTCATCTAAGTCACCATGGAGGAAAGCAGTTTTAACATCCATTTGCTCAACCTCTAAATCTAGACTTGCAGCCAAGCCTAGAACCACATGAATGGATGGCATCTTCACAACTGGAGAGAATATCTCATCAAAATCAACTCCCTTTTTCTGATTAAATCCCTTGACAACTAATCTAGCTTTGTACCGTGGAACTGGATTACCATCTTCATGTTTCACCCGAAAAACCCACCTGTTTTTCAAAGCTTTTCTGTCTTTAGGTAACTTAACCAAATCAAAGGTATGATTATCACGCAAGGATTTAATCTCATCTTCCATAGCATCAAACCACCTTTCTTTTTCTTCACTTTCCATGGCCTCATCAAGACTCTCAGGTTCTCCCCCATCAGTCAAGAGTACATACTCATTGGGAGAATAACGAGATGAAGGAATTCTCTCTCTACTAGATCATCTGAGAGAACTCTCTGGAGCATCTATAATTGGTTGTTGGACAACCACATCATCTTGCACTGGAGCATCAACAACATCATGCCGGTCATTCTGAACATGATCAACATCTTCATTATCAACTTGATTTTCATCATTATGAAGATTTTCTTCCGGTGCGATAGTCAAAGGAACTGGATTAACATCAACTAAGCTCTCACTACTCTGAAAATCAGCCTTGTCAGCTTTGTCAAAATCTTCAATTGTTTGGTCTTCAAAGAACACAACATCATGGCTTCTAACAAGTTTCTTCTCAACAGGATCATAGAAACGATAGCCAAATTCATCTTGACCATAACCAATGAAGATACATTGCCTAGTTTTAACATCCAACTTTGACCTTTCATCCTTAGGAACATGTACAAAGGCTTTACACCCAAAAACTCTAAGATGATCATAAGAAGCATTCTTACCAGTCCAAACTCTGTCAGAGACATCACCATCTAAAGCAACAACAGGAGATAAATTGATAACATAAGCAGCAGTATTAAGTGCTTCTGCCCAAAAAGAATCTGACAGCTTAGCATCTGAAAGCATACATCTAACCTTCTCAACTAGAGTTCTGTTCATCCTCTCTGCTAAACCATTTCACTGAGGAGTCTTTGGAGGAGTTTTCTGATGGCTAATACCCTGCTCTCTGCAATATCTATCAAAAGGACCAATATACTCACCACCATTATCTGAGCGGATGCATTTCAATGTCTTCCCTATTTGTCTTTCAACCAAGGCCTGAAAACTCTTGAACACATCAAGTACTTGATCCTTGGTCTTCAAAGGAAATACCCAGAGTTTGCGAGAATGATCATCAATAAAAGTCACAAAGTAAAGTGCACCACCATGAGATCTTACCTTAAAAAGACCACACAAATCAGAATGTACCAACTCCAGCAGATCAAGCTTTCTTGAAGGCGGATGACTCTGAAAAGAAACTCTTTTCTATTTACCGGCTAAGCAATGAACACATTTCTTCAACTTTGCTTGTTTCACTCCATAAAGCAAATTTTTCTTAGCCAAACTATCAATCCTCTTCTCGCTCATATGACTCAGCCTTCTATGCCATAACTCTGATGAAGTATCATTCTCCACCAAATTTACTGAGTCTCTGGAGATGGAGCCCTGAAATACATACAAGTTAGACAACTTGTCACCACGGGCCACAACCATCAAACCTCTAGTAAGCTTCCACTGGCCAACACCAAGTGTATTAACATAACCCTCATCATCAAGATATCCCACAGAAATCAAATTCAAGCGAACATCTGGAGCATGCTTGACATTATTGAGAACTAGTTTGGAACCATTGTTACTTTCCAAACAAACTGTCCCAATGCCAATAACTTCAACTTCATGATTATTGCCCATTTTCAACATTCCAAAATTACCTGGAGTATAAGAAGAAAATAATTCCTTCTTTGGCGTGACGTGAGAAGTAGCACCAGAATCCACAAACCAGCTAGACTCATCACGAACAAGATTAATGGCATTTGCATCACAAGAAACAAGAAGATCATCATTAGCAACAACAGCAACACGATTTTCATTATCGCCTTCTGTCTTTTGTTGTCTCATATCTCTCTTGTGCTTGTAACAATATTTCATGATATGCCCATTCTTGTGACAATAGTCACATGTAATATTCTTGTATTTAGACTTTGACTTGCTTCTACTTTTACCTCTATCATTCTGACCTCTGGACTTGTTTCTCCCCCTATCTTTAGTAACCAAAACATCGGAGTGTGAAGCTGAAGAAGATGAGGCTTGAGATCTTCTTCTCATTTCTTCATTCAAGACACCACTCTTAGTATATTCCATGGTTACAACACCAGTGGGAGCAGAATTAGTCAAAGAAACTCGAAGAGTTTCCCAAGAGTCTGGCAGAGTATTAAGAAGCCAAAGTCCTTGTATCTCATCATCAAACTTTACACCCATTCCGGACAGCTGGTCAAGAACACCCTGAAAATCATTAATATGATCAAAAATAGGAGTGCCCTCTTTATACCTGATATTCATTAATTGTTTCAATAGGAACAACTTGTTGTTGCCAGTCTTCGAAGCATAAAGTGTCTCAAGCTTGTCTCACGAACTTTTGGCATGTGTCTTATTCACAATATGATTTCTAACATTATCTTCAACCCATTGTCTAATATAGCCACAAACCTGCAGATGCTCAAATTTCCATTCTTCATCATTCAAAGACTGAGGCTTATTAGAAGCAAACACAGGTAAATGCATCTTCTTGACAAATAGAAGATCTTTCATCTTGCCTTTCCAAATATAATAGTTACTACCAGTTAAACACACCATTTTGCTCATATTTGCCTCCATCATTCAAAACGACAATCAACAATAACCAATGCTCTGATACCACTTTGTTGGGAAAGACAAGACACTAACAAAGAATGCCTGACAGGATAACAGCGGAAGAATACCCAAGTCTATACTTTCCCTTCTCAATTTGAACCAAGATAAGACAAACAACCACAAGCAATATGATAGTAAGGCAGCAAGTAATTCAACCAAACAAATATAACAAGACAATAATAAACCAATCACACAAGACACCAAGATTTACGTGGAAAACCCTTCGATGTGAAGAGTAAAAAACCACGGGATCAAAAGCTCCACTATAATCACCAAGAGTTACAATATTGTTCTCCAAAATTGGCTACAAAACAAGTGCCAAACAACGAGCAACAACAAAATAAGATTGCACCAAATCTAGAGAATTAAAGGAGCAAAATCACCAATTTCGCAGCTACTGTTCACGACAGCAAAACTAAAGTTGCAGGCCACCAAATCCAACTCTGTCAGTTCCTAATCAAAGATTGAGATGAATATAATATGCTGTCTAAAAATCAGCTCAATCGGACAAGAAACGAAGCGAGAATCGCAATTTGAAGTTGGCTGTTAGGGCTGAATTTTTGACTGCGAAAAACTGCTCTTTTTCTCTCTTTTGGCTGCTGAAAAAAACTCTCTGTGTATGTGAAAATAAGACCTAAAATAGGCTTATATTTTCCTAATAATAATGGGCCTATGGGCAAAAATGGGTTGGTCCAAATTGGTCTTTTATTTATCCACATAGGAAGGGAAAAAGACCCATAACCCAACATATACATATGGTAATTTGTGTTTACAATTATAGTATTTTAAAGTACTAAATATTGTCACTTTTATTTTATTTGGAGAAGAGATACTTTGTTGTCATATTTTAATTTGTTATTGGTATCCAAGAGTAGATTTCAAATATTTAAACTATTTTTTATTTGAAAATGAATGATATTCGTGTAACTCAATTATAAAACTACTTTTAATGCAATAACAATTTGAAATAATTTATGTTGATTTAGATGGATATACGTGCAACACACCTGTTCAGAATTTTTTTTTTGTCTGTGTGTGTGTATATATATATATATATGCTAGATTTTTTTTGGTTGAGAAATCAATTCGAGAGTGATCTCAATGGTCAATCCTTTTAGTTTGATTCCGACCTCTAAAGTTGGATTATTATTTTGCCTATGCCTTGAAAATGGAACATAGTTGAGTGTTCATAGAAAATGACGCGGTTGGCAGAGATTGGCTTACGATCGTCTCTAGTTGATTTTTGAATTCAAACTTTTCTACATTCATCTTGCCCAATTCTCTCTCAATCTAAGTAAGAAGAAGTCACGATTCTACCAAGGATAATCCATTTCGGCATAGCTTCTGGGCTTTTATCATCAAGTTTGTGATGAAGCAGTAGAAAATGTAAGAATTGTTATTATTATTATTATTATTATTATTATTATTAATTATTTCTTATTTATGGCCCAAGTTTACTTGTAATATTATAAATAATATTTATGTTTTCTTTTAGATTGTACAAAAATTAAAGTGATTGTTATATTAAGTAATAAATAATATGTGTCTACTTAGTGCAGTATAGTTTGTTAGTCATCAAAGTGGTCAAACTAGAAAATTAATATTTACACATATAATATTTATGTTCACTTTGCCTATATGTGGAGTAGAACAATTCATTAATTATTGGTACATTCAATATTCCAAGGGAGACTGGGTCAGAATTTTCAACATGATGCACGTATTACGTTTTTATAGTTTGTTAGTCACCAAAGTGGTCAAATTAAAATGTTTAAAATTATTCACATGCACAAAATTTTATGATATTATGTGTGTTTTGTATATTGATATAGTTTGTTAGTCACCAAAGTGGTCAAACTAGAGAAAATTAACGTCCACACATATCATGTATATGATCACTTGATGCATGTATTATGAATCTATAGTTTGTTAGTCACCAAGTAGCGAAACTAAAATGTTTAAAATTATTCACATGCACAAAATTTTATAAGATTATGTATGCATTTATATTCATATAGTTTGTTAGTCACCAAAGTGGTCAAACTAATATGGTTAAGAAAAATATGCACTCATAAAATTGTCATTTGTCTATGAAGGTTAATTAAATGTCTATGTTAAAAAATAAATAGATAAATTGACTTTCATTATTACTAGGACTTAAAAAAGATTTACCCAAAGGTGAATCTATCATTCTAAAAATAGTGAAAATTATGAGGCAAATTAATATTTTTAGTCAAATATATATTGTATATCCAAAGATGTCGAATATGTTTGATTAAAACTATTCAATTACCTATAAAAGATAAAATGACATTTAAATTATGATAATGTGTCATAGTATCTACCCAAAGGAGAATTACGATATACTTTCGCTTTACTGAATTCACATCATTTTTTGATTTGTGAGCATGTTGTTAGGACCGAAAATAAGCAGGTGCAACGCGGAAGCTAGCAAAGCAAACCTCAAAAGACCACGAGTAAGAAGACAATAACAAATATACCAAAAGACACAAAGATTTAACGTGGTTCGATCAATCGACCTACGTCCACAAATGAGATGAGCAATCCACTATAATATGAGAGTACAAAATACAGAGAGAAACAACCTCAACCAAATTCACTCAGAATACATGGGAGGTTCACACAAGTGATAACGTATCAAGCTTGTGACCCATAAATTCCCCCTAACCAAAACTCTCAAAGTCGTAAGACTACATTGTGAATGTTGATTAAGTTAGAAGGAACATGCCTCTATTTATAGAGTCCTAAACATTTTCCTACCAGAAAAATGATTAGTCAATCCAAAACCTTTTCCTAAAAGGAAAATCTATTTATGGTAAGAAATCAGGGCAAATAAAATCCAACACATGTATATCTATTTTGCAGTAATTTCTCTTCATTCGCATGCTTCGTCTGTTACTTTGTTCAATGGATTGAACTTCTCTGAATGACATAAACAAGTCCAGTTCCACTTAAGTGTAATGGATTGACTTGGACAAACCCACTGTCATTACTGATAAGAGCAGTGATGATGAAAAATCTTTTCATAAATTATGGGAGCGCTCTAACAGATTGAGCCTTATGTTCATGCAAATGACGGTTGCTAACAACATTAAAATTACTATTCCACAAACAAAAAGTGTTTGGGAATACCTGAAGTTTGTGGAAGAACGTTTATGTTCTGCTAATAAGTCTCTCACTGGTACACTAATGACTGAATTGACGATCGTGAAGTTTGATGGGTCGTGTAATATGCAAAATCGTATCATTGAGATGACTTACATTGCAGCAAGATCTCGAACCTTGGGGATGATAATGGATGACACCTTCTTATTTCAATCTATTCTGAGCTCATTGTCTCTTGAGTATGGACCAGTCTAAATTAATTATAACACTATTAAGGATAAGAGGGATGTTAGTGAATTGTCCAGTATATTTACTCAAGAGGAGTCAAGACTTAAGAAACAAAGAGGTCATTCCATTAATCTCATGGGTCAAGAAGTTGGTAAAGGACTTAAAGTGAAGGTCAACAAGTTTAAGAAAAATAAAGCACCTGCTAAAGCTCCATAGGATGCTCATAAGGAACTCAAGGCTGATGAGTGTCGTTTCTATAAAAAGGAAGTACACTATCAGAAAAATTGCTTGAAACATAAAGCTTGATTTGAAAAGAAAGACACATTTAGTGCCTTTGTATATTTCAAATGAAATTTAGTTGAAGTTCCTAATAATACTTGGTGGCTTAATTCTCGTGCAACTACTCATGTATCCACTATGTTGTCGGGATTCACTACGATCCAAACTACGAATTCAAATAAAAAAAATTCATATTTCTTGTTCATGGGAAATCACATGAAGGCTAAAATTGAAGACATAAGGACTTATCGTTTGTTCTTGGAGATTAGACATCACCTTGATCTATTAGACTCTTTATGTTCCTTCAGTTTCTAGAAATTTGATTTCCCTTTCAAGACTTGATGTTTCTGGATTTGATTTTTAAGTTTGGACATGGATGTTTCAATTTATATAAAAATACTATTTTTATATTTATGATGTTCTTATTGATGATTTATATAGATTGAAACTCCATAATAATTAGACATAGTTCACTAAATGAAAGTTATGATAATTTGTGGCATAAATATTTGGGACATGTATCCAAATAAAGATTAAAAAGGTTAGTAAATAATGAAATTCTTCCGAATATGAATTTTATCAATCTTGATATATGTTTGGATGCATTAAAGGAAAGCAAACCAAGCATATCAAGAAAGGTGTCACAATGAACACTTAGCTTCTTGAAAATTATACACACTGATATTTGTGGACCCTTTGATGTTCCAGCTTTAGGTGGAGATAAATATTTTATCACCTATATCGATGATTTTTCACATTGTGAATTTATCTATTTGCTGAAAGAAATCTCAAGCAGCGAACACTCTCAAAGTGTACGTTAAAGAGGTTGACAGACAATTAGATAAGAGAGTGAAAATTATTAGGTCAGATAGAGGTGATTGAATATTATGAAAAGTATAACGAATCAAAATAATGTCCACGTTCATATTGCAAAATTTATTGAGAATGGTGAAGTTAGTGGAAGTGTTGAACGACAAAATGTGGAAATTAATGAGCTAAGGGTAAATATCTCATTGCCCATGAATGTACTTATTTCCGCACCAATCACAAATGTTGTTCCTCTTGTTGAAGAACACTTTAACAATGTTGAAAAATATTTGGGTGAAACACTTCAAGAAGGAACTAACTTACAAGAATCTGGTGCAAATGAACCAACCACAAACAATGTCATTAAGAAAATTGGTCATTATGTGATTTATTGCGAGAGACAGATTTTGACATTGGAATTAATAAAAGATTTATTTCATTTTCACAAGCCAGAGAAAACAATGAGTTTGATGAATGAATTGATGCTATGAATGATGAGTTAAAATCCATATAATACAACAAAGTCTGAGATCTCGTTCAATTACCAGAAATTTCTAAAACAATCGAGTGTAGAGGGGTCTTCAAGACCAAGCACAATTCAAATGGTAATATTGAACAATATAAAGCTAGACTTGTTGCCAAGAGATACACTCAAAAAAGGAGGCATTGATTATAAAAAGAGACCTTTTTCATCGGTCTCAAAGAAAGACTCATTAAGAATTATTTTGTCTTTGGTAGCTCATTATGATTTAGAGTTACACCGAATGAATGTGAAAACTGTCTTTCTTAATATAGATCTCGAATGAGGATGTTTATATGGACTAGCCAAAGAGTTTTCGAAATTAAAGGAAAAGATCAAATAGTGTGTAAACTAAAGAAGTCAACATATGAATTCAAACAAGGTCTCATAAAAAATGGTATATAAAGTTTAATAATACCATAACATCTTTTGGATTTAAGAAAATTATCGTTGACCTGTGTATATAACAAAAGATCAGTGGGGAGTAAGTTTATATTTTTAGTCTTGTATGATGATGACATTTTACTTGTAAGCTAATGATTTAGGCATAATTGTGTGAGACAAATGATTTCCCCTCTATGAACTTTGAAAAGAAAGATATAGGTGATACATACCATGATAGTAGGGATAGAATTATTCCATGATAGATCACAAGGATTACTGGGACTGTCTCAAAAGGGATATATCGAAAGAAATCTAGAGAGATTTAATATGAATAATTATTCAGCAGGAATAGTTCCTATTCAAAAAAGGAGACAAACTTAATTTCATGCAACGCCCAAAGAATGATGTAGAACGAAAGGAAATGTTCTCAATTTCTTAAATTTCTATCATTGAAAGTTTGATGTATGTTCAAACTTGTACAAGACCATATATTATCTTTGTTGTCAGAATATTAGAAAGATGTTAAAGTAATCTTGAAATGGATCACTGTAAAACTGCAGATAAAGTTTATGGCACGTTATGAAGCCACAATTCATATATTATGGCTGCGAAACTTTATTTCAGGACTTGGGGTTATCGATATCATTACCAAGCCGCTGAAAATTTATTGTGATAATGCTGCAACAATATTCTTCTCTAAGAATGATAACGAATCCAAATGTGTCAAACATATGAAATTAAAGTACTTTACTGTCTTGGAAGAAATTCGGAAACAAAGAGTGTTACTTAAAAATATTAGAACTGATCTCATGATTGCAGATCTGTTAACAAAAGGCTTACAACCAAAGACATTTAAAGAACATGTTCAAAAAAATGGGTCTTGGTTGTACTTATGATTGATACATTTATGTTGTTTTACAATCTGAGCTTAAATTATGTGTTTCTGATATACATTAACAAATATCTTGTTTCTCATAATGGTGTATACATTATTGTTTTTTAAAATTATAAGATGAGTCTCTATGAGACAGTATTATGGACTGTAATGTTATATGTTTTTATAGCTTATGAACCTAGTATGATAAGCAGCTAATAGTAGTATATGGAAGGAAGTATGTAGCTTAAAATTTATGTACAACTGGCATAACTCGCATTAGTAGTTTGTTATATTGTGGTATGCATGATGGATATTATAGAAGAGATCTATTGCATGCGCAACTAATGTTTATTAAATATTAATGATATATGATTATTGGGCCAAGTGAGAATTGTTATTATTATTATTATTAATTATTTCTTACTTATGGCCTAAGTTTACTTGTAATCCAAGTAATATTATAATCAGTATTTAATAAAGAATAGATCTCGTCCGTACATTGGTTACTTGATGGACATACCAGATTAAATCATAACCTCTATAAATTGGTCCTCCCTCCACCCATTAGGGTTAATCACATATTCTCTACGATAATTTCATCACTAACGGTTGTGATAACATAAAGTTAGGGCAGGGCGACGAGGTAGAAACCAATTTACAACTAACGCTTCCGCTTTTCTTTGTAATAATATCTTCCTCATCAGGTATGTGCCCCTAACGATCTCTATGTAAGATAATCGTGTTCAAGATCCTGATATTATGTATAAAATATTTAATGTTACAGATAAATGCCTTGTAGACAAGCGTGATAACAGAAATGCGTGATGGTTGTTGACATGTTTCTGCATTGTGTTGCTGGTCATCTTGTTGCTAATTTTGGAACTAGTGGCAAGAACCTAGTTGTCTTGCTTGTCAAAGAATAGGCCTGTTGGAACTATATCAAGATTAGAATGACAAGGAATATCCGTATCCGTATATAATAAGTGGGCTCTATCTTTCTCGCCCTCCTATGATGCTATCAAGTTAGTTCAAGTTGTTTACTCTGTAAGTCATCAGATAATATTTTGAGATGGGCGAGTTTACTATAATTGTTACTTTGTGTATTTTTTACTCACTTCCGCTTCTTCAAGGAACTAAAGCTGAGTATAGTTTTAAACGCATGCGCAATTTAGCATTTCAGTACACTTTTGATTTCTTTGCTTTGCTTAGATTTATAGCATGAGGTGAAAGGCCGACTGATGGATCAGATCACCTTTAAAACAACCGTGCTTGGATTGGAGCATGCAAGCTAGGTAAGAATTTGATGTCATAATCACAGTGCAATAATTACAGGATGAAGATAGTCAAAAACAGCAGACAGTACAGAAGAAGGACCGAGCAGAAATCTGCTTTAGCAATGTGACCATCCGAAGGTGCAGAAGGACGTGGTGTCTCAGCTGTCCTTGCTGTCTCCATCGAGCAAGTGTACTTACAGCGACTTGGACGAACCACTCTGTATACACCGGTGCTTGTTAAAATATATGTATCCTTTCTGTTATCCTGTCCAAATGAGAATATGTAACCTAAAGCAGGCAATGGACTATTCGGAACTGAGCTGCAATTAAGAGGTGAATCATGAGCACAACTGAAACGAATGCTTCTTGCTGTAAAGTTCCCACTGTTATACGGATTTTCTTGAGCTGCCCAGAAGTTCTTAGCATACAAATCTCCATAGAGGTAACTGAAAATGCAACCATCATTATGTTAAATGTAGTTTCCTAATCATATATCAACAAGCTAGGGTGTGTTCATATTTACCTTCCATATATGCAGGGATCAGTCTTGGAGCGATAAACATAGCCACCTGATATGGCTGCAGATCCAACTTCTTTATTTACTTCAGAATGGGTGTATCCTAACACTGGGAAGATGGGATCAACAAAATCATCAGCTGAAGCATTTTTAAAGTGTAAAGGACCTTCATACATGCTCCATCCATAGTTTCCCCCTTTCGTGATGATGTCAACTTCTTCATATTGATCCTGCATGATTATCAGCAACTTAGCATCATGTTATGTCTGTTGAAAACATTTTATTTTATAGCTCTTAACATAAGTGATATTGTGATTGAACCTGTCCAACATCCGCACAGATGAAGTATGTAGGCCTTTCTGAATCAAAGCTACAGCGCCAAGGGTCTCTCAGTCCAAGCGCCCAAATTTCTGGCTGCAAATCTTTATCTTGTGAATAAGGATTATCTCGAGGAACTGAATAGTTACCCCAATGTCCAAGGTCTGATATCTCTTTTTGACCTATTGAAAGAATCACCTTAGTATCTCATGACATAACTCAAGAAAGTGTGCAAGGCAGGCAATTGGCCTTTTAGTTTGTGTCAATTATTGTAAAACAAATAAATCAAAGTGCTCACTTGGTATGTTATCAATATCAACCCTCATTATTTTTCCAAGTAATGACTTCTTATTTTGAGCGAAATTGAAAGAATCACCCTTGCTTCCACCATCTCCCATCATAAAGTAGAGATATCCATCTTCAGGGCCAAAGAGTATTTGTCCTCCGTGATTAGCTGTGAATGGAAGCCCCATTGTAAAAATTCTCCTCACTTCTGATGGTTTCACCTTCTCTGCCTACAAAATGTATGAAATTTCAGTCAAACAAGACAACATATAGTGCTTGCAATGAAACCTTTGAACTGGAATTGGAGAAAGTTATAATCCAAAGCAGAATTAAGTTCCAACAGCTTAAGTTTTCAGATGAGGTGGTAACGTAATTCAACATGGTATAAGAGAAGGTTATAAGACATGGTTTAAAGTCTCTCTGCTAGCCATAATCAAAAAGAGTTATCGTGTGCACATGATGAGCTTTGTTAGTGATAAAAAGTAAATAAAATCTAATAATTGGCTATCTATCTAGCTGCTTTTTAACAACACAATGGAGTGAAAAACCAACCAGTGATGGATTTGATGCAGTCCCATTAGCACTGAATTCTGAAACAACAGAATGGAATTGGCATGGCTGCTTATTATCCTCTGGTTTTATCTTAGAAGGATCACAACCAACATCTGAATTACAAGCACATCTTCCAGCACAGCTAGGGGACTTAGCTTTGTCACAGTTATATGATGCAAAAAACCTGCCATTCTTTGCGAAGTTTGGATGAAAAGCCATCCCCATCATTCCATATCTTGCATCTAAATAAACCTCATCTGTCAAATCAGCAAATGGACTTGATTCATCAAGCCCCATGCTTTCTCCTGAATCTTGATCTGGTATTGTTGCTAACCAAATTTTTCCAGCCTGATTGGAGAAGAATGCTCGGTTCGATCCATCAGGATGAGGGACCATGTTGAGGTAAGCTCCATCAACAATCTTCTCAAAACACATTCCATTCGGAGTCTGTAATGTTTCGTTTTTCTTTAGTGAAACTTGTTCTCCATTGAAACATAATGAACCTTTATCGGAGTTTCCACCAAATGCTTCGCAGAAATCTGCTTTCGATTGCCAGAAGTCTGTTAACAAGGAGGAGTTTGCGTTTTTGGTTACTCCTGCTTTGGTTTGCAATGATGGTGCAAAAGGAGAATTTTTTATTGGTATGTTTTGGCAAGAATCCCAAACAGATGAACAAAAGCTGTTTGCTGATGCAACAGTTGAATTGCAAAGAACAGGAACTGGTCTTGGCCCTGATTTTACCTTAAACAACTCTGCTGCAAACTGATCACATGTCTGGAAAACACAAAAGGGAAATCTTTTGGATTAGTTTTATAATTAAAATAAAAAAACTTGGAATTAACCACCAAATCCTGCAGAACCTTAAGAACAGGAACAAACTTTTTTCATCAGTTGATTCATTTTCTTTCTTCAAGAATTTGAGAAAAAAGAACAAATTAAGCTAACCACAACAACAATATACTCAATATGGTTTCACGAGTAGAGTCTTGGGAGGGTGAGGGATACATAGAGCTTGCCCCTACGTTAGTGGGATAGATAGGTTGTTTTCGATACACCCTTGGCTTAAATATGAATAAGTTTTTTAAAATATTCCAACTTCAATTTCCATAAACATGTTTAAGAATGACATGATGAAGAGCAAAGATTGTTGATAAGATATTATAATCATTTCTTATTTGAGTATTCAACTCTCAAGATTCATAATATTTCTTCAAGAATATGGACAAAAAAGCAAATTTAGCTAACCCCATCAAGAAAATACTGAAGGTGAGAACTTTTTAAATGCAGCAACTTCAATTTCCACTAACATATATGAGCTATTTAGCTCAAACTCTTCAAGAATGTGATCCTCTAAACGTAGTGAATTTTTCTCGAAGGATCCAACATAAGTGCACGACAATACTTTTGAAGAGTCCGAGGTATAAAAAAATTATGAAAATTAGAAAACTTACTGAGCAAAGTATTGATTTGACAGCAGAACTACATGAAGTATCAGATATTTTCATACCCTCAAAAGCCTTGTGCAATTGGACATCTTTGGAAGAGTCACAACATACTCTTCCATTATATGGACAAAAAACCAAAGACTTTTTAGGAATAACAGGTGCTCCTACACAATGAACAAGAACAATTAGCAAAAGAAAACAAAATTTTGTATAGAAATGACATCTTGATATAGATTGAACTACCCTCATTAATTATAGAAAAGAAAATTAAAATAACTTACTCAAATCTGTGCATAGAGGGAGTGAATAAGATGGAGAGATGAAGTTATACAGAAGGAGACAAATGAATGAGGAGAGCAACTTATTCATTTTGGGAAAGATGAAACAGAGAGGACAAGAACAAACATGCAGCAGCATTTCTGGATTTTACTCCCTTCTTATTCTTATATATAATATAAAAATAAATAAATAAATAAATATATATATATATATATATATATATATAGATAGATAGATAGATAGATAGATAGATAGATAAGGGAAAAAATAAGTGAACCTTTGCTACAACATTCTTTTTTTTTTTCTAAAAAAAAAGGAGTTTCCATTAATAATATGAGAATATGAGTTTGACAAAAAAGAGCATCCATTAATAATATGGGAATATGAGTTTAACTCTTTATGTCGTGACAGAAGACAGATTCAAAATTCAAAATTTATGTTTTCTGAATTAAATTTTAACTTAAGTTAATAAGTATATAATGATATATGAGTTTAAATTCAAATTTAGTTGATTTCTTGACATGTACATAGGTAAAATTTATGGAATTTACGTTTATTGATATGTAACATTATGAAATTATCATTTTGCACTGATTGTGTAAAAGAAATGATATGCTGTTGGGGAAATTCATAATTTAAGTTCTATAGGTTTAACCTTTAAATCTTTTAGCATTGGACCTATTGTATAAAATTATGAGTTCATCTATACTCTATTGAATTTTTGGGGAAATTCTTGCATATAAAAATGTGCTTCGCATGAAAAAATATTAAATTCATTTGAAGATGACGTCGTAACATTATATTCTATCATTTTAAAGATTATCAAAAAATAAATTTTGATTACATCTTTAACATAACTAATTACAAACTTGAAGAATAAGGTGGTTGCCATATAATTTAGTATATAATATATTACAATATAATTTTTTTAAATATTATTATTAACATACGCAGTGAATTCTTATAAATAAAATTTGAAAATAATAATGTGCACACAATTTTACTGGTATCTTTAGAATTATAAAAGTAGTTTTTGAAAGAACCTCAAATCATATAAAATAATTTAATCTTTTTAAAAAAAGTCATAGTATCATTACAAAGAATATAATAAATAATATCAAGAATAAATACTTTAATGATTTTCCAGAAGGTGTTTGAATTTTCTCTTCCTCTCTTTAACTTTAAGGTATGATTAAATTACGTGCACCAAAATTGGTTAGAAATTGGAAGGCACGATCAATAACAATAATTCTAAAGACTTTTGGATTTGACTTGTAGCCACTATACATAAATCTCAGTGGATGAGTAGTGGTTGAAAGGCCAGTAATGATAAAAGGACAACTAAATAGATATTTTATTACAAACCCATAAAAGTTGGAATTTTTATTATTTTTTTCTACTTTTTAAAAGGTGGATTTGAAATGTGTTACATTGATATTATTCTCTTGTAGGTGTATACATTTATTGCTTTCAAATTTCTCGACTGATTGTACGTTTTGCCTACAATTTAAAAGGTTGTAGGAGTGGGTTCAGACTTCAACCACTAGAGTTTATGGCTGGATTTAAATCATCAAAAATTGAATTATTTAATAAAATTGAGATTTGTTATATCAGAGTTTAATTTATTATCTCGGATTAATGAACTATAGGAAAAAGAATTTTGGCCCAAAAAGAGAAAATGATCAAAAGCCTCCTTAATCTATATCCGAAATCTCAACTACATACTTCAACTTCACGGGTGTTCCATTACCCACCTAAACTATATTTTTATCTATTTTCTACCCACCTAACTGCTGACCTATCATGGGAGGTGTTGTCACCGCCTCTAGGCGCGTTTAAAGCAAAATTTGACGAAAATTTTCTCCCTTCTCCTACAGTCATCTTCCCCACTTTTAAATACCCATTACTTCTTCTTCCCCCACCATTAATTCTTGTTTCTTTAGTAAAAAATTCACGAATTCCTCTCAAAATCAAGTAGGGTTTAATTATTATTGTTCATTAGTACTTCAAATCTTGAATTTAGGGTTTGTAATCTGATCTAATTTCTTATTTAGGTTTCTGATTAGAAATTTGAATTTTCTCAAAATTCATCAAAAATGGCAAATGAAAACTTGAATACGCTTTGTATGGATGGATCAGACCCAATGTTCAACGTTGTAGTGAGATGCAAACACGGAAATTTGTTGAATTTGCAAACTTCTTGGTCGAAATTAAATCCGAAAAGAAGATTTTGGTGATATCACTTGATAATGTAAAATCGTCTGATGTAAATGCTCTTACTTTTGATGATGCAAAATCGTTTGATGATAACCAAAAGTGGAGTAGGAGATGAAAAGAGAGTTTTTGAAATTTTCTTGCTTCCTTTGTTCTTCTTTCAGTTTAGGGAGAAATGAGAGAAAAAAAGCAATAAATGGGAGAAAAAGAAGAAACGGGAGTTTATAGGTGTGGGTCCCAGCACGTGAAATTACGCAGCTTGACTTATTTGGTTTATGTGTTGAGGTCAGCACTGAGGTGGGTAGAAAATAGATAAAAATATAGTTTAGGTGAGTAATGAGACACTCGTAAAGTTGGATTGTGTAGTTGGAATTTCGAATATAGGTTAGGGGACTTTTAATCATTTTCTCGCCAAAAAAATTTGTTCATAATTGCCAGAATGATACATTCACACTATAAATATATTTACTTTTTGACATTTTTACCTTTATTTAAATTTACATTTGCATTTATTAATTATTTTTTAATACATAAAAGAGTTTCCCAATGCATGGGAATTAGACTTGTTCCCAGATTCTCATAATTTCATGTTAATTTCAATTTCTTTTAAAAAGACTACAAAATGATTGCCTTAATAATTTTTTTACTTTTCTCTACTTTCCAATATAAATTTTAAAGAATACCAATTTGAAATTTACAATAAGAAATAAAATTTAAATTTAAATGACAAGATAAACATTAATAATATTAAATTTAAAATAAATTTATCTCAAACGCAATTCAAATTAAAAATTCATAAAATAACTTAACAAGTAAAATTATTAATCAAAAGTGTAATTTTTATTGGTCATTTATATAATACTACTACTACTGCTAATAATAATAATAATAATAATAACAATAATAAATAATAGCAATAATAATAATAACAATAATAAAATTATATTTCTCAACTTCGTGATTTAGATATATATATTTTTTATTAAAAGAAAGTGGCTCACATCTATTTCAATTGTTATACATATAACTTTGATATAGCTAAATCTTTTTTAGCTGAAGGAAGTCAATAATTGATTCAAATTTTTTTCAATAAAATAAAAATTATACAAGGTATGTTTGACCCTTCTCGTAATATTTTGAAGTATGTTTGAAGAGTCAAGATCATATTTCGCTGATGAAAGTGAAAAACTTATTAATTTTTTTAACAAAATAAAAATATAAAACGTATATTTAACCCTTCTCAAAATATTTCGAGATATATTTGATCCTCTTCATATATGAATTTTTGTCTTTTTTAAAAAAGATTTTTATCTTCATTAATTCCATGACTAATTTTGATATACTATGTTGATGATCAAATTTAATTTTTCACTTATTTTCTTGTAAAGTTTATTATAGATTCATCAACTTTTTTTACAACTACAAAATAAAATTCAATATAACCGCAAAAAAAATGATTGATTCTAGTTTGATTTTTTTAAATAAAATTATTTTTATTTCGTTCACTATTTCTTTTTAATTCTCATGTTTTTTACACTAAATAATGAAAGCAAAAAATTAAACATGAACAGCAAACTCAAATAATGATAAGCAAATATATTCATAAGGGCGATAATTAAGACCCAACTTAACCGTTGAATTAAGAAACTCAAAAATAAAATCACGTGAAAAAATTATCTGATTTTTCTCTATGTGAATATCGTTTGTCACGACCCAAAACGGGTCGCGAGTGGCACCCACACTTAGCCTCCTATGTGAGCGAACCAACCAATTTAAACCCCATCATTTCAAACATAATGAACAAAATACAATGCGGAAGACTTAAAACTCATTAATAAAAATAGATTAATAACTTCTAAAACTCAAACACTTATTATTATACCAAAATCTGGAAGTCATCATTACAAGAACATCTATCCTCGAATTACTAATTCTAAGAGTATCTAGAAAGCTAAAATAATATAAAGCTAGTCCATGCCGGAACTTCAAGGCATCAAGACATGAAGAAGAAGGTCCAGTCCAAGCTAGAAGCGTTAGCTCACCCTGAAATCCGGTGTAATGAAGACTGGCTAGACTTGCGGTTGAGTTGAAGACGACGGTACGTTTGCTGTACTCCACAAATAACAAAGAAAGAAACATACAAGTAGGGGTCAGTACAAACACGAGTACTGAGTAGATATCATCGGCCAAATCAAAATAGAAAACAGTATATATCAGATAATATCATAAAATCAACTACAATACTCAACATGCGGCATTTACAATTACCATAACCCTTGGTCACAACACCAAGCACATCAATGAGGACTCACGCCTCCCCATCATACTCATTTGGGAATTAGGTTCATTAAATTAAGTATATTAACATCTTTCAAGATTCATTATCTTTATCCCTCTCGTGTCGGTACGTGACACTCCGATCCTCATATACTGTCCTGGTACCATAACGTGGCACCCGATCCATAAACTATCCTGATGTCGGAACGTGACACTCCGATCCTCATATACTATCCTGGTATCGGAACGTGGCACCCGATCCATAAACTATCCTGGTGTCGAAACGTGACACTCCGATCCTCATATACTATCCTGGTACCGGAACGTGGCACTCGATCCTCATATACTATCCTGGTACCGGAACGTGGCACCCGATCCTCTAATCTCACTACTTTCGTGCATCAAGCCTTCTTTTATACCAAGGCATCATCATTAACAAAGTAGATTAGGTTTTCTTTCAAGATTTAAGATTCAATAGCTTCATCATGCTTACTTTATCACAATTATATAATCACATTCATGCAAGCACACAATTAAGCATATAGAAGGGTTTACAACACTACCCAATACATATCATTCTCTATTAAGAGTTTACTACGAATAGCATAAACCATAACCTACCTCCACCGAAGATTCGTGATCAAGCAAGCAATTTTCCCAAAGCTTTGTTATCCTCTTCGTTCCTCTCTCTCTTGATTGATTCTCCCTCTCTTGTTCTTTCTATTTTTCTTATTCAAACCCCTTTTTCTTTTACCCTAATTAGCATATAATTAAGTATAAAAGATGATAAATCAACCCATTAATTAATTCAAGGTTATCTCCTCTAACCCTCAAGAAATTGGATTATTAATATTCACCCACTAAATTTATAATTATAGCAGGAATAGTCCAAAACGTCCCTTAAAACATTTAAAGAAATCCGACCCAGCCTGGGATTATGCAGCCTGTGACAGGCCGTCGTGCCTGCGACGGTCCGTCCTGCTGAGTCGTCACAGAGTTCAGAGACTAGATTTTTACCAAGGGTCTGTGACGGCCCGTCACTCCTGTGACGGTCCGTCCTGCCACTTCGTCGCGAAGTTCAGAGAATCGATTTCAGTACCCAAATTTCAGAATTCTAAGTGTTTTGGAACGAGACCCCCACGACGGTCCGTCGTGCCCATGACGGTTCGTCGTGGGGTCTGTCGACTTAGCCAGTTTTTTCAGAAATAAAATCTGCTGCTCAAAACGACTAAACAGGTCGTTACAATATCGTTTTAAATAAATTAAAAATCTAAAATTTAACTTTCGTTAGTAAATAGTGATATATGAGTTATTTAATTTGCTCATATAACAATGAATGTATATGTGACCTTTTCTTTACGGTATATATGTTATCTCTACATCACAAAATTAAGGAGTATATCAAATCTTTTTCTCCTAATAATAATTCAACATAATTTGCACAATATTATTATTATGAAGATCAAACAAACAATGTGGTATAATAATGAAATGTGTGTGTGTGTGTGTGTGTATATATATATATATATATATCAATGTTAGTGTTATATAAAAAGAGAGTAGTCAACCTTGATATTAAGACAATTATATAATTAGAAATAACTTTCTTTATCCAAGACATCACTACAAAAATTGCATTATTATTAATAGTTATTTAAAATATCTAAGTACCAAAATTATATTATTATTTTCCTAAAAGAAAAACACACACGATGTATAAGCAGTTAATTTATTAGTGACGAATCGTATTAATCATTATCATTCAATAGTAAATTTCAAAATCCATATTTATTTTACTAATATTGCATATTGCTGAGAATCCCTGAGAGTAAGGTGTTAATGTTAATTATAGTCTTGTATCCGCACTATATTACGTCAGTTTGATAACTTTTAGATCATTACTCATATTTGTTATTAATATGACGTTTAAGTATATAATTTTATAAATTGTTATGTTTAAATTATTTGTTTGAATATTTTAACATATAATCTAAAACTATATTAATAACGACTATCAAAACTCGAAACACTTTAGAGATGGCAAATATCACATTATTATAAAAATCATATATTTCATCAATGTCGATCCTATTTAAACAACAATCATATCAAATGTGTGATAGTTTTGCACCCTTATATTATGTTGACTTGATAATACGTGAACTATTACTTATTTATTATTATTAATAGGGAAAATGCACAAGTACCCCCTCAACCTATGCCCGAAATTCCAGAGACACACTTATACTGTACTAAGGTCCAATTACCCCCTGAACTTATTTTATAAGTAATTTTCTACCCCTTTTTAGCCTATGTGGCACTAGTTTGAAAAAAAGTCAATCATCGTTGGACCCACCAGATAGTGTCACGTAGGCTAAAAAGGGGTAAAAAATTATTAATAAAATAAGTTCAAGAGGGTAATAGGACCTTAGTATAGTATAAGTGTGTCTCTGAGATTTCGGGCATAGGTTGAGGGGGTACTTGAGCATTATCCCTTATTAATATGTTCTAACTTAATAAGATTATGAATTTGTGTTTAAATAAATTTAAAATACATATTTAAATAATTTTGTAAGTATAATTTAAAAATATTTCAATAAAATCAGGAAAAATTCAAACACTTTATATATGACAAACGTCAAATCATTACAGAAATCTTAAATTTTTTATTACTTATAAGTATCGACCCTAATTAATTTTGTAAGAATAACGTCACAAAAATATTCTTTTTTTTAGTTTATTATTCAGTAATTATATTTTAATATAATTAGTTATAGATAAACTTAGTTGGAGGTGTAAGTGTATATTTCTTATAGTACATAAAGTGTAAATGTATAAATTTGAAATATAGAGAGTGTATTTGAAACTGAGTCATATTACAAGAAAATATTTAACCTAGTAATTATATGTAAATAGAGAATTTGACATTAAAGAAAATAAATTATGATTTTTTTCCCAGGAAATTATGATTTTCTTTGTGCTCTAAATATTTTACATTGATGAATTTCCAATAGATACCTAAAATAAATACTTTTATTGTTTTATTCATAGGATGAATTTAACCAATTTAAGTGTTTAAATATAATTAATTATTTTTACCATATTCTAATTTTGTTATTAGAAGAGCAAAAAAAAATTCAAGAAGGAGAAGTGAAATGACAAATTAAAAAAATAATTGAAGAAGGAATAAGGCATGGGACCAAAAAATTCATCTTATCAAAATAATAAATGCTCTTACTATTTTGAAAATATCAAAAAGTTAATTTTAATTTGGAGGAAAATGTTATAATAGTCTTTTTTTGTTATTGTGACCAAATTCTGGCCATATTTTTCTGGTCATTTAGTACTTTCCTAAAAGATAAATATTTGGTATTTTCCTTTTTTAATTAATATGATCGACACTTATTTTCCTTTTTTCGCTTTTGAGTACTATTAAATCGTATATTATTATATTTGAATATTTTTTGCTCATATAGTTGTTGAATTTATCTAACAAAATAAAATAAGGACTAGTTAGAATTGACTTTTGGCTTATGACTTATAAGTCAAAAGTATAAGTTAGGATTTCTAACTTATGACTTTTGATTTTTTTTTTTTTGTTATTTTTGCTTTAAAATAAGTGCTTATAAGCACTTTTTAACTTTAATCAAACACTTCAAAACTGCTCAAAAGCTATTTTGGCTCAAAAACACCTAAAATAAGTCAATCCAAACAGACACTAAACATCTAGTTAGAAATCGAATACCTCTTGCACTTCAACTGAACCTTCTCAATCTATAACCTGCACATAAATCAACTTAACCTAATACACAATTCTACAATATGCGGTCCACAAGGCCCAATATCCACAGATCAATAGTCACTAATCAATAACCAAATGAATCAAGTAAGTCATTTCAAAGTCAAGTTGTTCAATCACACACAACAAGTACATCAATCACAAGCAAGGCACACATAAACATCAAATACATTAGGTCACAATAATAATCTCTCGTCGGAACCATTTTTCATCGAGACAATATCACTAGCCATAACCATTTCTCATCGGCTTTATATCAAATCATTAATCAAAATCATTTTTCATTGGCTTGATATTAAATCACTAGTCAAAATCATTTCCTCATGACTTAATAAAAATTGCCTGCAAAGACCTTAGCATCACGACAATCGTCGGCAAAGACCTCGACATCATAATAGTCACCGACAAAGACCTCGGTATCATTACAGTCGTCGGCTAACACATAGGCATTGTAACAATCACATAATAATCAATGAACACAAACAATATAACACCACATGGAAGAGACAACAATTCATACAATTCAAGTCAACTTTCATGCTATCAAGGATTTCATAAATCAATCAATAAGGGGTACAACAAGGCATTTCACAACATCATGTTTATCACATAGTCTTTTCAATGTCAACTCCTTTTTATTCTTTAAGATTTAACAAGTAGACAATTAACCATTCACCTCATTCTCATTACTCCCAACATGCAAACAACGAAAAGCGTATACGAATTCTGTTGGGTATTAAAGGTGTGAACAGGAAATGAAGGATTGTGACTCTCCTGAAGGGTTTTCACTTTGACGGAGGGTTGTGACCTATATGAAAGGTTGTGACCTTTTGAAAGGTTCTGCCTTTTCTAATTCTTTGTGTTTTCTTTCATCTTTTATTATTATTCTAGTTTGCTAATCCGAATACAGGAGATAACAAGCTTAAGAAATTTATCTTGATGGTATTTTCTATGGTAAGGAAATTACTTTTATATTATGTGTTCTTTTTATTGGAAAGAAAAAGAAGAAAAAGAAAATTATCTTATCAAATGATATAAGAGTTTTGGGATGAAATAGTACTACTTTGTGTGAGTATATTTCTGGTAGTAAATTTTCCTTGGATGAGTAAGATTATTTTTATTTTCTTTCCAATTACATTGAAGCATTGCACCCCTTCAGTCTTCTTTTCAATAAGAAAAGTTATTATGTGCATAAAGGTTAAGATATGTACTTTAATTATTTTTTCTATATTCTTGATTTTACATAACTATGAGAGAAGTAAATGAACAAATATTTTTTTTTCTAACAATATTTGAACCTGAGTTTAGTTTCTTATTGAAATTAAATGTCTTCTTGAAAAAAATATGAATATGATAGAAACTGAAAAAAGAAGGGAAAAAAATAGCAAGGAAAGTGACTTGCATAGAATCATTGTTGACAGATAGAATATGATTCAATGAGAGTAAAAATCAAATTTTATTTTTGTTTTCCTTTATTATTATTTTTTCATATCCTAAAGTTATGAGTTTTATCTCATAAATGTTAGGATAGATGGCCATTATGTGATGATTATTACTAATATGTATTCTGTGAAGAGGAATTTTTTTTTGTAGTTTTATATTCCATGTGAAATTTGATTGTGTTTGACTTTTGGAGACTAAAATCTTATGATTTTTTTTACTCCTTTGGTATAAGAAATTAACGAACAAATCAGATTTTGCATTGGCTTGAAGAATATAGAAGCTTCACCAATTTGTTAGATACTCTATTTGAATGAATATTCTGACTTGAAGAGTACAAAATCTTCGTCAGTAATATTGAGGCTAAATGATTTGAAAAACATAAAATCTTCATCTTTAGCTAGAAACAATGTTGTATTTGAGGTTTCTGGAGATTAAAACCTTTTTGGTTTACTACTCTATCTGAATGTAAAACTGATTCGAAGAATATAAAAACTTCATCAGAATTCAAGGTTCATTCGGCTAATGATTAGAAGAATATAAAAACTTCATCATTAAACTAGAAAGTAGTTGTTTAAAGAATGAACCTTTATTGTTAGTATTCTAAATACTAAGTGGTATGTCTAGTTGTGACAGAAAGGAAAAAATACACTAGTAACATAAAATTAATAATTTTTGTGCCTGCAATGTGTGTTTCTATGGATTAAATCTCCAAAAGAAGGTTTCGTGTTGTCAATATGTATTATGATGATATACAATTTGAAAGCATGAAAAAAAATACGGGAAAAATAATTTCAAATAAATGAAAAATATTTTTGATCACATAGTTAAAATTGGGGCTTCTTTACTTGTGATAAAGACAAAATTAGACTTACTATCTAATTTAAATTTGAATGTACAAGATATGAAATTTGATAAGATTCTTGTATGATGTTAGACCCACAAAATTCTTTGAGTATATTTGATATTGTGGTCGTTGAGTCTCTCTTTATTGATATATGATATGACTAGTATAAAACCACAAAATTATATTACTCGTTCAGAAGAGTTGTAATTTTTTTATGAAAAAGTTTCACTTAAAATATTATGATTTTTCATGAAAAGATATGTCTATTACAGTAAAAAAAATTGTATAGACATGAACATTGGTAAAAAGTGACCTGTTATGTTTGTGTTGTAAAACAAACATTTGGGTCATATTGCCCTTATTGGAGCAATGAGATTATTATCATGGGTAATTCTATAACAACTTGAATATTATGGAAAGATACTTCTAAAAAGGACAAATGACAAGGTGTTGACTGTAAAATAATGTCTATATTTGAGAAAATTATAAAAAGTAAAGAACAAAATATTTGTGGGAAAAGGTTACCTCACATGAGGTCTTTTCAAACTTAGTAGTTTTGTTTGTTCCTATTTGCTTGGCTCAAACTTTTTGTTACATAAATGATTGAGACATGTCAATTACAAAACCTTACAAAAACATATTAACTTAATAGTTTTGCCTAACTTCTAGCGCAATAAATCAATGTCAAGTATGTGTTGTTGAAATGAATTAGAATACCTTCGAATAGATTTACATTGACATTTGTGATATGAATTCAACATCATCTCGTGGTGGAAAAAAGTGTTTCATAAATTTTATCAACAATTGCACTCGATATTATTATGTTATTTGCTGAATGGTAAAGTTGAAGCAATATAAACATATAGGCAATATAAAATTAAAGTTGAAAGTCAGCTGAATATTTTCATGATAAGAAGTGGTAGATGTGAAGAATATGAATCTTCTTTTGCAGGAAATGGAATCATCTATCAAATTACTGCATATTCTCACCTAAATCTCATGAAAATGTTGACGAAAAAAGCTGAACTTTGAAGAAAATATTGAATATCTTATTTATAAGTTCAGGTTTACCACAAAATTTGTGGGGGGTGCTATCATTATAGCAAAAGAGAACAACAAAATTTGTATGTTCAGAAAGAGAGAAACAAAAAAGTTTTGTTTGTTAGTATAGGGAGTAACAATAACAAATAATAAAAATAAAAACGAAGTTTTGGTTATTAAGAAAGGGAGCAACAAAAAGTTTTGTTTGTTCAAGCTTTGTTGTATCTTGATAGAGAATGTTTCTCGCCCCTTAAAGTATATACAAGCAATAACTCTTGAAAGATAGTGATGTAACAATTTTCAATATAGTCTATTCCAAATGAGAATTGAAAATGAGGGAGTTATTTCCAAACCGGTAAAAATAGGACCTAAGACTATGGATTGTATGTTCATTGGATATGCTACAAATACTAAAGCATGTCAAGTTATGACCTATATGTCCGAACCATAA
The DNA here is from genome assembly GCF_036512215.1 of Solanum lycopersicum. NCBI lineage: Eukaryota > Viridiplantae > Streptophyta > Magnoliopsida > Solanales > Solanaceae > Solanum > Solanum lycopersicum. Next base: position 36,451,585 of record NC_090811.1, read on the forward strand.
GATAGTTAAGTGAAGGGTCTAAAAGATCTTGGAATCAACCAAAGGAGAATGTACTTAATAAAGAGATTTTGAGGGGCAGTAAATGTAAATAGACAAACTACTTCCTTCGAATTTGATTTTGTAATATTTCTTCTTGAAAATAAGTCTCATAAATTCAAAGAAGTTATGCTCTTTGTGGAATCATTTTGGAAAGAGGCTGTCAATAATAAGATTGATTCAATCTTCAGCAATCGTACTTAAAGGTTCGTTAATCTTCATCCAGGAAATAAACTTTTGGGTTCAAATTGGATCAACAATAGGAAAATAAAGTTGATGGAACTATTGAGAAATACAAAACAAAACTGTTGTCATAAGTTTTAGACAATAAGAAAGTCTTGATTATTTTGACACATAGTAGCCACAACTAGGATACATCAAGTCAGAGATTGTGCTAGTTGCGGTATATGACCTTCAAATTCATCAAAATGAATGTGAAAATATTTTTCTTAAAAATGAAAAATTGGAGAAAAAAATTTACATGGAACAATTCAAGGTTTTTTTGGTTCCTGGTAAAGAAAAGAGAATCTGTAAACTTGTTAAGTCACTTTGTGGACTAAAAATAAACGTTCAAATAATGACATGTGAAGTTTGACCAAACTATATTGGCAAATGAATTCAACAATGTGATAAATATTTTTACATTAAAGAGATTCAAATGACAAGGTCATATTTGTTTTTATGTTGATCATCAAAAGAGACATTTCTGACATAAATGCTACTAAGCATATGCTAAAAAGTAACTTCAATATGAAAGACATTGAAGTTACTGATGTGATTGAAAAGGTACTTGACAAATTCAAGTATTTGAATTTTCAAAATTGTCTACACTCCAATAAATGTGAACTTTGTACTTCAAAAGAATGAAGGCAAAAATGACTTGCAATTGAATTATGCTAGAGTATTGAGAAGCAGAGGCGAACCATGATTTGAAGGCTTTGGGTGCACCTATATAAATATGGCTCAAATATAACGTCTAAGCTAAACTTAAAATAAAAATAGGATTAAGTGAGATGCAAACTTTGGTCTAGAGGTTGATAATTCTAGCTTTTACCAAATGCACTAGGGCACTTCTATGCTTTTTATGGGTGCACTGTTACTTATATCTTAATTTCTACCAGTTTTTCGAAATAGATATACATATATACATATAATTTTTTTGAAAGTTACCGTGCACCCCCACCGTATGGTGTGGGTCCGCTCCTGTTGAGAAGTATGATATATATCATAATTGACTATGTAAAGTCAAAGGATAATGTGTCGGATCCACTTATAGAAGGCCTAACTAGAGAGGGAGTTGATAGATTATCAAAGGGAATGAGACTATATATGATTGAAAACAAGTCATTGTGGCGGTAACTCTACCTAGAAAACTAAAAATCCCAAGATCTAGGTTCAAGAAGATCAAACAAAGTCATCAATAACGGTTCAACATTGTCAAAATATTATTTTTTATGGTGCATTTTCATGATAAGACAATGTTCAGTAACAAGGATAAAGACATTAGGACTTTTTAATGGTTTATAAGTTTGATACAGTTTATATCAAATGGTGTATCTACGAGATAACACATTTAGGAATCTTCTATGTAAGTGTGAAGTGCAAGCCGTTTCAAGGAGAATCCGGTAAGGCCAGTTCTCTAAGAACTTACTAACCGAGATGTGTTCATGACTGAAATGAACAAAACAATTAGAACCAAAAACAGCTCAAGGATTGATTGTATGACTTATGTTATCTAGGTATACACCAAAGCTCGACGGTTCAGAGATATAAAATCTACCGATTGACCGAGTATATTCGATATATGTTCACTACGAAAAATTTAAAGGAAAACCTACTTATCCAGATACAATTAACCCTTACTTATGAATCACACAGTTTTTCATGCATATGTTTTTAAAAATAGTCATTCCCTATTCATGTGGGGGATTGTTGGGTTTTAAAGGTGTGAACAAGAAATGAAGGGTTGTGACTCTCCTGAAGGGTTGTCACTTTGATGGAGGGTTGTGACCTTTATGAAAGGTTGTGTCCATTCTAAAGAGTTGTGACCTTTGAAAGGTTCTGCTTTTTCCAGAGTGTTGTGACCTTTCTGGAAGGTTGTTTTATTTCCTAAGAGTTGTGACCTTTACCCTTTGTTGGCTATAGATAGAGAGGTTGTCTGTCATTTCTAGCATTGAATTCTTTCCTTCTTTTGCATACATATCTTAGAAAATAAAATCGATCGATCGTATCTGTGTCTGTGATTCGTTGCGGTCATTTGAGTTCACTGAAATTATTGAACTTTGAGGAACCGCTACTTCATTAATGGTTAATCTGTTTTTATCTTGGAAGGAATTAATCTTCAACCTTGGATACTTGAGGGGATTAAATTTCTTAAGGATACACAGTGAATTCTTTGAACTCGGATTGTTCTTTGTAATTTTCTTTCTTCTTTTATTATTTTTCTAGTTTCCTAATCTGAATACAGAAGATAACAAATTCTACTAGTATACAAGGTTTAAGAGATCATTTTTCTTAAATCAACCAATGATTACTCCAAGAGTTGAGTCTCCCCCTTCCGAATCACTTCCAAAGCCACCCAATCTATTTACAAGAAAGTATTCACCGTCACATTATGAAAATAACAATAGCCACATTAATTGCTTACAAAAATGAATCAATCAACTCAAAACTCAATTTTAAAAAATAAGGTTTGAATCCGAAATATAATACTTGAAAATGGTGTTTAAGGCTTTAGGAACTCAATGGTGAAAATCATTTCGAAAAATGAATTAAAATCACTTTAGTATCCCTCATTTTGATTTAGCTAGAACTTGAGTTCTTGAAAACTAAAGCATTTGCAAATCAAAACCTCAAATTTTGATGTTAGAATCCATAAATAATCAATGGAAAATGGTCACAAAGGCTTACCTAAGGGTTTTAGCACAAGGAGTCGCCTCAGAAATGACCTCCAAGGTCTTCCCAAGCTCAAAAATAGAAAATGGAGATTAAACCCCAAAAATGATAGGCGAAAACCCTCTCATATGATAGGCAAAAACCCTCTCATAGGAGAAAATTATAATCCTAATTCCTTGTCGTTTGACAGATTGAGCTCTAAAGGAGCTAATACCACTGCCTAATCAACATAATTTATTAGTCTAGTCTCATTTCCTCCATAGTTGGCGAGCTTGTAACTTTCAAATTTTGATATAGTTTTATGTCATCCAGTTCAAACATGACATAGTTGTATGAAGTTGTTAGTCGCAATATATATAGACAATAAGTTCTTCTTTATATCTCATTTTGAAAGTGTACTTTTCCTCAATACTGTAAGTACAAATACCATTTTATTCATATGAGATTGATATTTTAGAATTATTTATCGTTATTATTACTCAACAACCTTTATATTTGTCTGTGTTGATCAACTTTTTCTCATCATTAATCATGTAATTGAAGCGTTCAAAATCAATGATCTAATTATATTCATATCGATCAATTTTCACATATAATTGCAAATGTTAGTTCCTTTTGTTCATAGAGTAAGGTGACAAGATCTTGTTGTTGATCCTTTTTCTTCAATTGCATATCTCAAGATTTTTGTTCGTCTTCCCTGTTTCAAGTAGGATTATATATCTTTTTACCTTCAATGTTTTTTACACCAACAGTCTCTAGAATAATTATATTCACCTAAAACAACCAAACACTGTACATGATTTTTTCAAGAATGTATTGTCTCATGAAAACATGTTCAAGCACTACCATATACAACTCAATCAGAACAATTTTAGTGACTCAATTGATTGAGTAATTTATTTTTTACGTTATAATAGTGAAGGTTTTTCTTTTTTTTAAAAATAAAAATAAAATAAAATACAATTCAATCAATCTATTATAATTATTAGCATAGATCAAGATTGGTTTATTTTATATGAAAATATTGATGTATACCTTCTCTCCAACACGACATCAAAAAAACAAACGAATAAGAATATTAATGATGATCACATGATCATATTTTTCTTGCTAATACTAATGGTATCACTGATTATTTTAGATTTTTAAACAATTAATGAAAAATAGTAAAGATATCTCTAACTATATTTAATATTAATAAACCGATCAATGTCATACTACTTAATATTAAATGCACGTTTGTCCTCTGAAGTGTATATATATATATATATATATATATATATATATATATATGCCGGCCGTATGATAATTACCATCTTTGGAGGATAATTTTTTCAAAAAGTTAACTTCATGTACATGTTATGGTCAACTGGTCATTTTACAATTTTCATGTCACAACAAAGTTTTTCTTATGTTAAAAAGGAAAAACTCAAATACGTTATTTAATTTTGAAAAAAAATTTATATATGTCATTCATTAAAAGTTTCACTCATCTATGTCATTTTTGTTTGAGAAAGAGTTGTTATCAATGCTATTATTTATTGACTGAAATAATATATATGTGCTAAACGTTTGAAGGATGACAAATTAAAGATGAACCGTTTCTCCAAGATCGATGGAATATTTGAGCTTCTTTTTTTTTAAATATAATTAATGACGTGGACTAATCATATATGACCATGTGCAAAAAATAATTTATTAGATTGAAATTATTTTCCGTTAACAAGTAATAACACGAAAGAGACTTTTCTCAAACTAAAATAATATAGATGTGTCCAAAGTTTAAAAGATGACATAAATAAATATTTTCTCAAAATGCAGTGACGTATTTGACATTTTCCTTTATAACCAGGTGAGGTGAAGAATACGGAGGCTTGCAAAAATAAATAAATAGAAACTATGGCTATTTTGTAAATACAGTATAAAAGTGGCTATACCAAGTAAAGAGTCCTAATGTTTTGGATGGCCAATAGAAATAAAATGGTCTGCCTTTCAGATGGTCCATATTCACATAAACTAGTCCATGAACACTACTCATACATAAATTGTACTAATCAAGGCAGGTACAGGTACGACAAGTTTGATTGAGAAAGCATGCAAGAGTTTCAAATCTGAAACACCAGCGGAGATTGTATGTTCATTTAACTTCACTACTATTATGGATTACAAACTTCAATCTAATTGAGTTAAATCCGACAATTTTAAAGTTAATTATTCTTTTAAACAAGATGACTTGAATAATTTATTCTGTAGAGAAGTATTATATTACACCATATATTCAAAATATATTAAAGAAAGGATGTACATTTTATCTTTTCATTTTATTCGTTTTATTTTTTGATATATTTTAAAAAGAATATTTTTTTAGGTTGCTTTTTTATTTTAACTTTTTACATGATAAATTTTATAATATAAAATCCAATTTTATTTAAAAGTTATATTATTTTTATATATATTTAATTTAAAATTATAATATTCAAAAATTACTTTTATCGTCTTTGTTTTATTTCAAATTAAAAAAATCAAACGGAGGAAGTATTAAAGTTAACTAAAAAAGTGGATAACATTCAGATCCCACTTCTATCTATCCTTAATTAAATCACCTTAGTTTGAGGCTTTAGTTTGAGGCTTTGACCCTTCGAATGAAAGTAATCTTGGGAAAGTTGTCTTAACAACAAACTTGGAATATGTAAATTTAAATTAAATATGGACTATCAATTTGAAAATAAAAAAAACTTAAATGGTGTATTTGATATAAACGAAAGTATATTAGTTTTTCCATGTTTAATTATGCTAAAATATTGGGGAAAAAATTTCAATCAATTTATTTTCTTTAAATTTAAATAAAATAAGTTTTTCTTCTAAAATCAAACCCAACTCTTTCTATTAAAAAAAATTAAAATTTTCAAATATGTTTTTGTTCCTATCTGAAACCGACACCCCTCCCTCCCCTCCCACATCAAACAAAAACATAAAAAATTTAAAAAATATAGTTTTTGTTATAAACAATTTGTATTATAGTGAATGTCTAATTATGTGGAGTCCTAGTAGGACATGATTAGAAATCCTATTTGGGGACCAAGTAAGGTTTTCTCTATAAATAAAGGGTCTTCCTTCATTGTAAAGAAAATTGATAAAAGATCTATGAATCCTGAATATACTTCAAGAGAAATAAGAAGTCTTTTCTCTTCTCCCTAGTTTCTTCTTCTTCTAAATTTATATAGTTTCATAACACGTTATTAGCACGATTGTTCTATTCTTTAAGAATGATGAAGAAGCGAAAAAAGTGCAAAAGACATCTTGCATAAGTTATGCAATAAGGTTCTTATATCTTTAAGGTATTGTTTATCTTTATGTTATAATTATTTATGTAACAGATCTAGAGGTGCCATCTAAAGTAAGTATTGAAAGAGACTTGTCAACTTTCCATACATTTAATTTTAATCGACTGAGAAGAAATTCTGTAATTTATTTTAATAATTAAATAAGCACAATTTAGTGAAAGATATGTTTTCAATCTTTATATTAGGTACGTGATCTATTAAACTATATCTATTAGCTACAGTGTTGATTATAAGAAATCAATATCCTCAATTTTGTGTGTAATTATAATATGTGATCATATTAATGATAATCAAAAGTGATAAATTTGAAATTATTTTAAAGGCTTGAGGTTGAGCCTCATTGTGGGTAAGACGATAAATTTAAGTTTTATCGCACCAAAAAAAAAAGATAAGACGATGGATTCAAGTCCAATTGCACCAAGATGGTAAGACGATAGATTCATGTCTAATCGCACCAAGAGGGTAAGACATCAGAATTCTTGATGCTTTGTGATGAAAGATGTTGGATTCAAGTCCCTCATTGATTTATGGCATAAGACGTTGAGTTTGAGTCTCAATGCACCATATTGATGATATTATGATGAGTAAGGAAAATAATGAGTTTTTGATAAAATTAGTCATGAAATATATCTCGTTAAGCACATCAATTCCCTAAAGTGAATGTAGCAGTGCATAAATATCTAAAAGAAGACAATTGATTGAATGACACACATGAATATTGAATGAGGTACTAAGTTATCAGAATTTGATGTACTTAGATGGTTGTGTTCCATTCATGAAGAATGAGAGTCTTTGATAAATGGTAAAAATACAGATCCATTCTTTAGAGTGAATGAGGTGATAAGCCACCATGCTAGACGTGAATTTTCTTGTACTCCTTGTTAACAAGGCAAGTTAATTGTGAGACCATCAAAAATGAAAGTTGAGATTGAATTCTCTACGTCCTAGGAACGTATATAGATATTTGTGGACCTAGTCATCCACCTAGTGGATTGTTTAAATATTTAATGGTCCTAATAAATGTTTCTTCTATATGGTCTCATGTGTGCCTATTATTATCTCCCAACTTGATGTTTGCAAAAATGTTGGCACAAATAATATGTTACATGCACAATTTTCTTCAGTTAGTTCATTCAATGATGGAATCACGACTCACCTAAAGGGTAAAGTAATTGAAAAGAAATAAATCTAAAAATTACTCTTGGAGTAATAAAATTGAAATTTACTCATAAAATAGTAAATCATAAATTTACTAAAGCAAAAGGCACATGACGTAGTAAACTTGGAGTTTACGAGTACTACTAATTTTATTAGTTGACATGAATAATTTGGTCATCCCAAAGATGTGCATACTGAGTAATGGACATATATTGAAAAAATGAAGATTCTTCCAGAATTCTTTACGCTGCTTGTTCTCGTGATAAAGTTAATTGGATCAACTAAAGTTGGGACTAAATTCCTAAATTCTGAAAAGTATAAAAGCTGAATATGGGTCCATTTACCTATCATGTGATATGATAAAAAGATGCATCAATAAAATAATCACATGTGCCTTTGTTTTCAACCAGTAGTTTGACATTCACAAAATTGTTTGTGCAAAAATAATTGAGTTAAGAGCACAATTTCAAAATATGTAATCAAGACAATTTATCTTGGTAATATTGATAAATACTCAAGATGATGTGACACTAAATGTCTCACATAGTGAATCATTGCTTATGAAAATAAAATTTCATGTGTTGATATGAAATATGATATTACATACAAACATAATTGTATGAATTAAACCAATAAGTTATGATCAATTTTTCTGTTAATTGGTTTATGGTCAGGGATCAAATAGTTTTCATCTGATAATTTTGATGTGCAATATATGATTAATGAATATACTATGATGCACGAAGATAGATTTTCCAAAAGATTGAGATATATGTTAGGTTGTCTAACATAAGGGGGAGATTAGAAGCAACACAAAAGTTGTAAATACTCCTATTGAATGTTCCTTAAGGATAAAGTCTATGACATACATGAAGCATGATAGACTAATCAATTCTAAATAAAATAATCCTTGAAAAGGGGGAGGATCAAAGAATCAAAATGATCATAATAAGGAGACAATGTGCTTTTGGAGAGCCTACGACATAACACTTTATGAAACCTGAGAGGGGTAGCTACCTAAAAATAATGAAGTGATGAGATCTCAATAAGTTTTGTCATATTGTGAATCGATAGAAAATGATATATCGTTGACGATATCTTTGATACAATAGCGTGCAATATTGTAAAATATTATGAGGATATGAATTCTACATCTATTAAAGCATACTTGTATAGAAATAATTATCAAGTGAAAAGTGGAATGATGCATTTTGGTAAGCGTAAAACTTATTTGACTTGCAATGTAGTCACTAGAATATATCATACATTTAATATTGAATGTTATCACTTGAAAAATTAATATGAAAAGTCATGAAGGATTCAAAATCTAAAGTTTGTGCAACTTTTTGGAGAACTTGTTTATAATCTTTATAAGAATTAAATCGATTCAAAATGCATGAAGCATATACAAATATTGTTGTGTAAGTTGATAACTAGAATTGAAACTCTTGAAGAGTTTTCAAAAGGCAATAGATTATTTGCTTAAAGAAGTTAAAGTAATGAACTTGCAGAATCTTTGATCTTGAAGGAAAGATTCATAAAAGTGGATAGAAGAAAACATATTTCGTCAAGATTTTTCTACTCATGATATCAACATGCAAGAGGTATGTTCAAGTAACATTATTGTTGATTTATTTACCAAGTCTCTATCAACTACAACTTTCAAGAAGACGATGCACAAGCTTGGAAAACGAAGATTCTAGTCTCTGAATTGATGTTCTCATAAGGGGGAGTTAATACGCGATGTACTCTTTTTCCCTCACAAGGTTTTGTCCCATTGGGTGTTCCTTGTAAGATTTTTAATGAGGCATTCATAATGCGTATTATTAGATATGTGTACTCTTTTTCCTTCACTAGATTTTTTTCCCACTGATTTTATCTAGTAAGGTCTTAACGAGGCACATAATCTATCGACATTCAAGGGGGAGTGTTATAAACAATTTGTATTATAGTGAAAGTCTAATTATGTAGAGTCCTAGTAGGATATGGTTAGGAATCCTACTTGGGGACCAAGTAAGGTTTTCCCTATAAATAAAGGGTTTTCCTTCATTGTAAAGAAGATTGATAAAAGCTCTATGAATCCTGAATATACTTCAAGAGAAATAAGAAGTCTTTTCTCTTCTCCCTACTTTCTTTTTCTTCTAAATTTATATAGTTTCATAACATTTTTAAAATATTTTAAATTTTAAGATTTTCTAACTTCATTCGACCCCTACCTCCTACCCCTTTCCAAAAAAAGATTTACTTATTAAAAAAAATTCTAATTTAATTTTTAAACTTTTTGATGCCACTCCCTACCCCCCACCCCCACCCCAACCCCAACATGGCACCCCAACAATATTTTTGTAAAGAAGTTAACTTTCGGAAGTATTTTAAATTTAATTTTTATTTTATTTTTATGTCACCCCCACATCCTACAACCCCCCCTCCCCCACGCCACCCCACCTAGATCACCCCCATTAAATTGTGTTTTTCTGAAATGAAAACCGTTTTTCCAATATATAGTAAATTTAAAACATTTTTCATTTCTAAACCACTCATACCCTCTCTCCAACCCAGCGCGAATCCCACCTTGTCCATTCACTTAAATTTTTAAAAATATAAGAAAAAAATATTTTTGAGAAATATTTAAAATTTTAAAAAAGTACATTTTTTACACCATCTACCCCTCATCTAGACTCCCCTTATCAATATTTTTGTAAGAAAAATTACTTTTGAAAAATATTTCAAATTTTTTAAAATTTCATTTTTATGCCAACTCCATCCCTATTGCACCCCAGCCGTGAATCCCCCACCCCCCATCCAACGTCCACGTCAAAAAATATCTTAGAAAATTATTTTTCAATTTTTTTTCTTGGATTAGATCTGAGGGTCAGATTTTGAAACGATCATTGGGTACTTGTCCTAGTTTGTATCGTCTCGTGTTCTAGATTAATTATTGAGATTAATTTTTGAATAAAAAATTATTTTTCTAATAAATAGTATTATTTTAGTTTCAAGCAAAAAAAAGATATTTTTTTTAAAAAATTCATTCACAAATCAAATATTAAAAAATATTTTTCAAAAAGTAAATTTTACTCTCCAATCAAAAATGAAAAAATAAGTAAAAATACATTTATTTCTCAAAATATTTTTTTAAAAACATTATCTACGAAAACATTTTCATTTGTACCTAACACACCCAAAAAAGGTCCACTTCTTCTTGGAAGAGACGCCATAAGTTACAACTTTAACGGTTTAACGTGTTCAGTTCTTGGCCATGAAGCATAGCTAACATAATCCATTTAAACTTTCTATCCGTTAACCAAAAAAAAAATTAATGTCCCGTGTAAAGGACTTCACTACCCAACTTACTCACTTTTTTTTTCTCATTCAATGAGTAATACTCGCATTAAAGATATATTATTTTAAATTTATAAATCGTAGGGTCTTATTTATAGAAAAACACTTCTTACTGATAACTTTTTCATATTCGAAGCTCGAACTTGAAGTTCTCTAATTAGAAATGAATTACCTCATATTCAGCACTACATGCATGAATCTTCATGTCTAATTGGTCGAGTTTTTAATGAAGTTATACTCATATACTTCGTGTTTTTTATTTCTCAAAAATAAAATAAAAATTATTTTCTTGTGTTTAATAGTAAAGTAATTAAAAATTATTATTCTATAAATATTTGCTTATAATTTAGACAAATATTATAAAAAGTACGGGAGGTAGAATTATGGAGTAGTGGGGATAAAAGCTATGGAGGTGTTGGTTGGATTCGGTTTAATAAGATCTATGTATCCCCATACTATATAAGTAGTCATTTTGATGAAAAAATACAATTTTTGATGTATTATTTTACGTAAGATGTAAGATAAAATAATTAATATGTGGTTGATTAAATTTGCACAAATAATATTGTGGAGATAATCACTTATTACTATTTATAAATTAAATAAAAGAAAATAAAATTATAAAAATGAAATTCTTTTGCAAAAAGAATATAAAATCAAAAATAAATTTGAAATACTGCAAACTCAAATCTCTCACTTTTTATGTATTTATTAATATATAAATATATACATAAAATTTAAATCAAAGTTACGAATTCAACCAACTCAAATTATTTATGCACTAGGCCCCTTCCTGTTTAATTTACCCCACCACTTTTAATATCTCAAATTAAACACTTAAAATGGTGGTTTGATTATTGATAAGAAAGTGTTAAATTTAGTTGATATTATATTTAATAGTTTTTCTTTTCATACTATAAGTATGATTTTAATATCATTTTATAATCATACATAACTCAAAACATTTATAAGTTCACGCGAATTGATATTTTTCTATTATTCTATACTATATAAAGTAAAAATGAAATAATTTATATATAAATAACTAAATAAGGCATAGCTATTATATATTTATTAATATTTACATTATTTTAACCAACAACACAACCCCTTATTATACAATATTCCTTTCTTCTCATTTTAGTGTGCTTAGAACGCTCCTAAAGAATATATAAATAAAAGCAGAATAGTTTTATTCCCTTTAAGAGAACTTTTTGAAACATTATAAACTAATTTATGCTTTCAAAAAGAAAAATTGATTGTAAAGATAAATTAGAGAAAATTTAAATTATTCTTTCTAAATTGATAAATAATTTAGAATATTTATTTTTTAGTAAGATGGACGACTAATATTTAACGGAAGGAAGGAGTATTAAATTAATGTTATAAAGTTGAGCCAATTCATAATTATTATTGCTCTAGATCCTCCCCTTACCCCCTCCTCCCCCAACTATTTATATCTCAAATTAAACACTATCACTTCATTACATTTTCATTGTTTTCTTCTGTGATCATGTCTAGAAATGATTTGAAAATATTAGGAGCATGGCCTAGTCCATATGTCATGAGGACTCGTATTGCTCTTAACATCAAATCTTTGGCCTATGATTTCTTGGAAGAACAATTTGGTACTAAAAGTGAGCTTTTACTTAAATCAAATCCAATTTACAAGAAAATTCCAGTTCTAATTCATGACGGAAAGCCCATTTGTGAATCTCTTATTATTGTTCAATATATTGATGAAAATTGGACTAATTTTGGTCATTCTATTCTTCCCTCTCATCCTTATGATCGTGCCATTGCAAGATTTTGGGCATCTTATATTGATGATAAGGTGAGTGCTTTGATTAATTTTTAGTTTCTCTTGTTCTTGCCTACTATATATGCTTGATAAGTGTACTTTTACGTACGCCAATACACATATAATTTTGAATTATTGAGTTTTCTATGAATTATTTTAAATATTACTAAGCAAATTTTAGACAGAAATACAAGATTTGGTGTAAAATTAAAGTTATTGGGTTCTAACTAAACTGTTGATGAAGTTGTAGCTCCATCCCTATCGAAAGTCAAATGTTTTCAATGCTGTGTAGTTATTTTTGTGGTGGTTAGTTACGGGAGAATATTTGTTGAAGTTTCTTGTGACTTGCTCCAATATTAATATTTACAGATTATCTTTAATTTTTAAATACTCCAAATTTCTATCAAATTGTTCTTCAATTGGTTAATATTGTTATTTATGACAATTGGAACGTACATTTTTCGCTTACCAGTCAAACGTACATTTTTCGCTTACCAGTCAAACATATAAATTTTTTTTAGAAAAATATATATGGAAAAAAGTCAGAAGGAAAATTACTTTCGTGATACCACACTTCTATAACTAGCTAGCCACTTATACAAATATATATATATATATATAATTTTTTGGGAAAAGAACCAAATATAACCTAAACTATTTGAAAAGGTCTAAATATATCATTCGTTTAAAGTTTGACTCACTCATACCCTAACCGTCCAATTTTTGGCTGAGATATGCTCTTATGGGCTTTAGTTGGTATGCTCAACATATCCAACTCATTTTTTATTTCTTTATATACCAAGGGAATTGTCATTTTATTTTGACCTTACCACATGATATTTGTTTGAAAATGAAAAGATATCAATTATGCCCTTTAAATATTCGGACACATAAGCACCTAATCCGACCTATAAATCAACCTCCTTTTAAATAAACTATCCGACCCATTTTCAATAATTTTGTTTGATTTTTATTTTTTTCGATAAATTTCGAGCATGAGTAATTGACTGATAAATAATAGAAAAAATATGAAAAAAATATATAAAATTAACGCCAAAAATCCATAAATAAATATAGTAACCTTAAATTCATCAATTTTAACATTTTTTAATTTTTTTATAAATATAAAAAATGAGTAATTTATTAATTAAAAATATGAAAAATATTAATTAACGCCAAAAATACAAAATAAATATAGTGACGCTAAGTTCAACAATTTCAACATGTTTTGAATTTTTTTTCGGTAAATACAAAATGAGTAATTTATTAATAAAAAATAGAAAAATATGAAAAAATATAAAATTTACGCTAAATATTCACAAATAAATATAGCAACCTTAAATTCAACAATTTCAACAAATTTGTTTACTTCTTTTTTGGTAAATCCTGAAAATGAGTAATTGATCAATAAAACATAGAAAAATATGAAAATATATTAAATTAAAAAAATTGTTGAAACTATTGAATTTAAGGTTACTATATTTATTTGTGGTTTTTTGGCGTTAATTTTATAGTTTTTTAAATATATTTTCCTATTTTTTATTAATCAGTTACTCATTTTTGAGATTTACTGAAAAAATAAAAATTAAAAAAAATTATTCAAATTATTGAATTTAATGCTATTATATAAATTTGTGAATTTTTGGCATAGAATTATATTTTTTTTTCATATTTTTTCCTTTTTATTAATAAATTGCTCATTTTCGAGATTTATCGAAAAAAATATATTTAAAAAAGTTGTAGAATTCAAACTTACTATATTTATTTGTGAACTTTTGGCGTTAATTTTATATTTTTTTCATACCTTTCACATTTTTTATATTAATTATTGAAATTGTTGTATTTAAGGTTACTATATTTATTTGTGAATTTTTGGCGTTAATATATATATATATATATATATATATATATATATATATATATATATATTAATTAATTTTTTTATATTTTACTCATTAGTTACTCATTTTAGAGATTTATAAAAAGATAAATAAAAAATTGAACAAAATTGTTAAAAAAGATTAGATAGTTTATTTAAAAGGGGGGTTGATTTATGGGTCGAATTAGGTGTTTATGGGTCCGAATCCCTTTCCATTTTCATATTAACGACATGTGACAATATCAAAATGACATGGTAATTCCATGTGACATTTAAAGAAATGAAAAATGAATTGGATATGTCCAACATACCAATTAACGACAAGGGGGACATATTTGGGTGAAAAGTTGGACGGCAAGGGCACGTGTGAGCCAAACTTTAGACGAGGATATATCTAAACCTTTTCACATAGTTTAGGGGCATATTTGACCCTTTTCCTATATTTTTTTTTCTATAACAAATATTTTTCATTTCTTCAGTAATATATCAATAGTTCTCTTTCTGAAGACTATACAAAATTAGTTGTTTGTTTTCTATCTTTATTTCGTAAATGGAGAAAAAATAGAAAAAAAATTATATCATTATGGATCAAAATTATATTGTGTTAATCACATTATTATGAGAATAAGTAATATTTCGGGAAAAATCGTATAGTGCAAATACGTCAATAACAATCTTTTTTACGTGTATAAATTGTTGAATTCTCTTTACATGAGTTACGTAATAGAAATCACGTTAGAAATCTTGAGTCTACCTCGGTAGCATATACCTACTAACATTTTACTTGATCCTGTAGTGGTTTCCAGCACTGTGTGGCGTGGCAGCAGCACAAGAAGAAAATGTGAAAAAGGCAGCAACAAATACTGTGATTGAAGGCTTGATGTTGTTGGAAGATGTCTACAAGAATTGCAGCAAAGGCAACAAGTTCTTTGGTGGAGAGAAAATTGGATACTTGGACATTGCACTTGGCTGTTTCTTGGGTTGGCTGAAGGTGAACGAGATATTGAACAACGTAAATCTACTTGATGAATCCACAACTCCGGCTTTATACAAATGGGCTGAAGATTTTTGTGTTAATAATGTTGTCAAAGATGTCATGCCTGAAACTGATAAGCTTGCACGGGCTGCTAAGGTTATTTGGGCAAAAGTTAGAGCTCAAACGTCTAGCTAAATTCGTATATTTCTTTTTCTTTTGATCATCTGTTTAGACTATGACGTCTTGTTAATTATTTTCAATCTATATGTGGTCTTTTTAAAAGGGCTAAATAGCACGTTTTCGCTGTGTAATAAGCTATTTAGAAAAAATCTACTAGTTACTACTCCTTCCATTCCACTTTTCTTCAATTTATTACTTCGCACCAAAAAGAATGACACGATTTTATATTTCCTTAATAGGAATCTTTCATAATCACATGAGTGCTACAACATATTTAAGATCACTGTAGACACGTAATTTTGACCGAATTTAAGTTTAACACCAATTTTTAGAGCATAAATAATTTTATCAATATATTTTGACTTTTTTTTTATTATTTTCATTAAGTTTATTTAAAAGATATAAGAATAAACAACATAAATATAATTTTTATTAGATAAGTTTATTTTGATTGTTAAAAAAAAGAAGATATATATATATATATATATATATATATATATATATATATATATATTTCATATATTATTTAAATAAACTAATATTTCTTATTATGTTTTTTTTGTTTTAATTAGTCATTTAGCTTTATTTATTAATTTACTCAAAGCAATTAATAATTATATAATTATCATTTTATATATATATATATATATATATATATATATATATATATATATATATTTAATATTAAAAAAAATAAGATAAACCCACGATCCCACTCCCCACTCCCCATTCACCATTCACCATTCACACCACACGTACACACATATACAAAACACAAACAAAAAGGGGAGAAGGGGTGGATCAGAAGAAGAAAAGAAAGAAAAAATGTGAAAAGAAAAAATACACACAAAAAGAAAGAGACTCCCCACAAACAAAAAAGTCAGTAAATATATTCACATATTTTGCTTTGACTCACAAACAAAGTTGAAGTTGAGACTTTCGCGGTTCTTTATTCGAATTGTTTTCTTTTAGTGGAATTTTAGCAAGAGGTACCATTTAATTTTTTTTAATAATTTAATATCATGTTATACAAGCATTGATTGCAATATATTGAAGTCGTCAAACTTCACATGTGGTTAAACCGTTATGTTTTTATATGAAGTTTGTTCAAATATTTCATATCAACTTTATGTTTAGATCCCTTATATAGTTATATTTTGTGTGAAATTGCTATAAGAAATCGTAGTTTATTTCATATTAAATAACTCATAGTTTATTTCATGCTTAAGTAAAATTATTGTCTAAGTCTATTCTTATTTTTCATGTTTAGTTTTTAATGATAATATGTGTAGTTATTATGATTCTAATGATAATATGCATAGTTTATCCAATTTTTTATATTCATGTCTTACTAATTTGAATGAATTCTTTGTTTGGTTGTGTTTAGAAATGTATTAAATTATATTTTATATTATATTATGTGTGTTGTCTTACATTATTATTTTTAGATTCTATTAAAAATAATAATAATAAACTTGTTAGGATAAGGGGAGGATAATAAATTGAAAGAAAAGCGATAAAAAAAAATAATAACAATAAAATGGAATAAAAAAAAGAGGTAGAATACGTGAACAACAGAAGAAGAAAAGAAATAGTGATGAAAGAACATCTGAATCAGAAAAAGAGTAATAGAAAAAATAAAAAAAAAGAAGTATAATTAAAAGAATGGTGAAAATGTACAGGAAAAAATAAATTTAATAAAAAATACTGCAAAAATGAAAAAAATAAAAGTATAGTGTTAAAAAAAATATTTTAGTATGATCAATTAAAAAAACACAACTATTTTTTTTTAAAAAAAAGGTAAGAAAAGAAAAAGAAGAAAAATCAATGTAAAACCCAAAAATATAAAATAAGAAAAGTTAAAAAAAAACGTGAAAAGATTAGTACAAAAAGAAATAAGAAGAGAGAAACAAAAATACAATAAAAAAAACAAATAAAAAAATAAAAGAGAGAAATTAAGACGCAGGCAAATGCTGAAAGCATGAAAATTAAATAATTAATTAATAAAAATGTGAAAAAACTTCACATGTTTATAAAATAGTTAATATGTTAATATAAATCAAAGAATGAGGGTAAATACATTTGTCTTAATGATATAATATTCAAAAATTAGTTTAAGTTATAAAAGTCCATAAAGTGACTGTGCTAGAACCACGGGACTGGAGGGATGCCTAATACCTTCCCCTCAGTCAGTAGAATTCCTTATCCGAACTGGTTCGTAGACCAAACAAAGAGTCATTTCCTTTTGATTAGGGATTAAATAAAAGGTGACTTGGAACACTGTAACTCAATTCCAAGTGGCGACTCTGAAAAAACTAAAATAATCCCCTAATTAATTACGTGATTTAAATTGGAAAAACCCTTACGCCGCCGCGTGAAAAAGGGGTGTGACATCTCTGGCGACTCCGCTAGGGAACTAGAATTCGAGCTTGTAAACATGGACTTCTACATGACTTTATTATGTATTTACATACTCATCTATTTGTGGATATTGTGTTTAATGGCATAATATGTTATTTGCTTGCTTATTTACCCTTCTAATAATATGTGAATTATAATATAACTATCTTTTCTCACGCATCCACCTGAGTCTTCTGAGATACTTTATTCGGAGATGCGATTACGCTCCCGAGACATGAGATACCAGAGATGCGGCAACGCTCCTGGGAAGGATTCTATAGTAACACATGTCTTAGGATGTGAAGGACTAACAGTGAGGCCAGAAAGCCCTGCTATTGGTAAGCTGTCCCTTGTCGACTCGAGTAGTCCACTCGTTTTATTGCCAATCTAGATTCCTTCCCTATTAGATTGTTTACCTAGTAAAACAAACCTCAACAATGATTATCCCTAATACGATTCGATTTATCTGCATTGCATAATGTTGAATTAATGGGGAGCTCGACACAAGGGTCGAGCCTGTCTAGGAGAAGTATCCCTACTTGAGACTATAATGTACATTATTTGTGTTACTTGTTGCATTATTAGGAAGACTATACAAATGTTGATCGGCTTTAGATGAATGAATTATAATGAAAAATTAATTATAACGAAAAATACCAAATTAAAGTTTTGACGTAACCCTTTTATTAAACACAGTTTTTTGTATCAAAATTCATATTTCTTTTACAAATAGAAAAATCTATTATTACCGTCAAAGTTTTTCTATATAAAAAAAAAGATTGAAAATTTAATCAACAAAAAATAAAATACAATCGAATATATTAATATTTTTAGTTTTGGAAAAATTTTAAGGGCTATTTATTTATAGATTATTTTTTTTCTCATTCTTCCTTTAATAACTATTTTTTAAAAAAAATAAATAAAAAAAAATGCTTTTTTTGTGTGTGTATGTGTATGATTATTTTATTAAAAAATAATAAAAAATTTTTTGTGTGTATGATTTTTACGTTATTCTCCTTTTTTTAAAAATATTTTATTATAAAAAAAATAATTAAAAAAATTACTTTATTTTGTGTGTATGATTGTTCCGTTATTCTTATTAAAAATATATATTTTATTAAGCCTAGTTTGTCAGTATCATAATATAGGAAAATATGAATCCATATGGAAAGGGAGATAAGAGACAAAGAGAGGACCAATCACCTCGATTCATAATATTGGATAAGGCCCCACACTCTTGAAGACATGGTATGAAAAGATGACAAACCATGGACGAGGAATGGTGTTCAAACGCTTGGGATTTCTACGAAGCCTTTTGTATGTTGAGCCACGACGGGATTTGATAGAAGCACTAGTGCATTTTTGGGACCCGTTAAGGAATGTATTCCGTTTTTCTAGTTGTGAACTCACCCCCATCCTTGAGGAGATAGGGGCATTCATTGGAAAGGGTAAACATCTTCGCAAAGGAGAGCCTATGATACCAAAATATATTAATGGGAGGAGGTTTCTAGAATTACTGCATATAAATGAGAATAATATAGGTGGTTGTCTCGATAATGGATGGGTTCCGTTAGAATTTTTGTACAAAAGATATGGCAAAAGTGATGGATTCGAAGTGTATGGAACGAAACTCCGTAATAATGGGTGTCGTCTGACCTGTGAAGCACACAGTTATGATGCCTTCATGGTGGCTTTTTTGGGGATCATGGTATTTTCAAAAAAGAGAGGAAAGATTACCATGAACTTAGCTGCAGTCATTACAGCTTTTGAGAAAAAGCCTAATATCACCCTCGTACCAATGATTCTGGCAGACATCTATCGTGCTTTAACTATTTGCAAGGATGGAAAAAACTACTTTGAGGGATGCAATATGTTATTACAACTGTGGATGATTGAACACATTCGTCATCACCCTTATGCGGTGGACTTTAAAGTAGAATGGAATGATTATATTGGAGGTCACCAAGAAAGAATCAAAGATCATAGTTTTCCGAAAGGTATTGAAGCTTGGAAGCAACACCTCAATAATCTGACTGCTGACAAGATTATGTGGAATTATCATTGGTTTCCATTGGCCGAGGTGATATACATGTCTACTTTTCGATCGTTCATTGTCCTAATGTGTCTTCGAGGTGTCCAACCTTACATGCCACTTAGAATCATGCGACAACTTGGGCGAAGCCAGTTTCTACCACCTAATGAAGATAAAACTCAAAATGAAAAATATAAATACAATTACAAAAATTTAAACTGATTTTAAAATAATTAATTGCAATAACACATATCTTATTTTTGACATTTTTTTTTGTAAAACATAATTTTATAATATAAAATTTCTATAAATATTGATTTGTTTTTTGTGCGGATGTAGAAATTTATTGGTGCGATTTTTTTCAAAATTTATTTTCAAGTAGAAAATTGAAAAAATATAATGCAATGATTAATGAAAATAGGATAGTAATTCACTAAAGAAAAATAGGATGGTAAATTAGTAGTTCTTGTTTTTAAGCATTTTTTTAATTACCACTTGTGGCTAACATTGTATATTAATTACGTGGGCTTACTTGAATTTGTATAATTAGTCATATTTGTATATGTATAAGTTGCCAGGATATACAATATATATATATATATATACACACAAACATATATAAAATACAATTATTAACCTATATACATATACAATTCACCTCTCTCACACTCTCCTCCCTCTCTCTCTCGCCTCTCTTCTCCCTCTCTCAATCTCGCTCGGCTCTCTCCTCCGTCTCCCAATCTCGCATGCCATTTATACAAACGTATATGTATAATATATAGTTATATACAGTTATATACATATATAATTCACCTCTCTCCCATTCTCTTTCCTCTCTCGCTCGCCTCTCTCCTCCATTTCTTAATTTCGCTGTCCTCTCTCGTCTATCTCACCTCTATCCTCCCTCTCTCAATCTCTCTTGCCATATATACAAACACATATGTATAATATACAATTTTTTAACTGATACACTTATACAATTAACCTTTTTCGCACGCCTCTCTCATCTATATAACATGTAGCTACAAATTGTAATTATCAAACTATAGCCATGTAGAGTAATTAATTATTTTCAAGTGGCAATATGTAAAAGTTTTCCTTTTTCTAAAATTGAAAACTAAATATATAATGCAATAATTATAGAAGATAGGATAGCAACTCTTCTTTTTAAGGACTTCCATTTTTAATTTTTAAATGTAATATTTGATGACGTTTATTAGTATGCAATTAATTTCGATTTCTTATTTTAGAAATTTATAATTACATTAAAATTATTGGTGATTTTATGATTTTATTTTTATAGAAGATTCAATTTATAAATTAAAATAATTTTAATAATTTTAAAAAGAAGAATAAAATTCTTAACCGGTTACCTATATTATAGGAACCATTACTCCCTAAAACTCAGAATGAAAAATATAAATACAATTAGAAAAATTTAAACTGATTTTAAAATATTTAATTGCAATTACACATATCTTATTTTTGACATTTTTTTTGTAAAATATAATTTTATAATATAAAATTTCTATAAATATTGATTTGTTTTTTGTGCGGATGTAGAAATTTATTGGTGCGATTTTTTTCAAAATTTATTTTCAAAGAAGAAAATTGAAAAAATATAATGCAATGATTAAAGAAAATAGGATAGTAATTCAATAAAGAAAAAAAGGATGGTAAATTAGTAGTTCTTGTTTTTAAGCATTTTTTTAATTACCACTTGTGGCTAACATTGTATATTAATTACGTGGGCTTACTTGAATTTGTATAATCAGTCATATTTGTATATGTATAAGTTGCAAGGATATATATACATATATACACACAAACATATATAATATACAATTATTAATCAATATACATATACAATTCACCTCTCTCACACTCTCC
This sequence comes from Solanum lycopersicum, assembly GCF_036512215.1. Taxonomy (NCBI): domain Eukaryota; kingdom Viridiplantae; phylum Streptophyta; class Magnoliopsida; order Solanales; family Solanaceae; genus Solanum; species Solanum lycopersicum. The sequence goes on from NC_090811.1 coordinate 36,473,518, forward strand.
TCCCTCTCTCTCTCTCGCCTCTCTTCTCCCTCTCTCAATCTCGCTCGGCTCTCTCCTCCCTCTCCCAATCTCGCATGCCATTTATACAAACGTATATGTATAATATATAGTTATATACATATATAATTCACCTCTCTCCCATTCTCTTTCCTCTCTCGCTCGTCTCTCTCCTCCCTTTCTTAATTTAGCTGTCCTCTCTCGTCTATCTCGCCTCTATCCTCCCTCTCTCAATCTCTCTTGCCATATATACAAACACATATATATAATATACAATTATTTAACTAATAAACTTATACAATTAACCTTTTTCGCACGCCTCTCTCATCTATATAACATGTAGCTACAAATTGTAATTATCAAACTATAGCCATGTAGAGTAATTAATTATTTTCAAGTGACAATATGTAAAAGTTTCCCTTTTTCTAAAATTGAAAACTAAATATATAATGCAATGATTATAGAAGATAGGAAAGCAACTCTTCTTTTTAAGGACTTCCATTTTTAATTTTTAAATGTAATATTTAATGACGTTTATTAGTATGCAATTAATTTCGATTTCTTATTTTAGAAATTTATAATTACATTAAAATTCTTGGTGATTTTATGATTTTATTTTTATAGAAGATTCAATTTATAAATTAAAATAATTTTAATAATTTTAAAAAGAAGAATAAAATTCTTAACCGGTTACCTGTATTATAGGAACCATTACTCTCTAAAACACAAAATGAAAAATATAAATACAATTACAAAAATTTAAACTGATTTTAAAATAATTAATTGCAATAACACATATCTTATTTTTGACATTTTTTTTTGTAAAATATAATTTTATAATATAAAATTTCTATAAATATTGATTTGTTTTTGTGCGGATGTAGAAATTTATTGGTGCGATTTTTTTCAAAATTTATTTTCAAAGTAGAAAATTGAAAAAATATAATGCAATGATTAAAGAAAATAGGATAGTAATTCACTAAAGAAAAATAGGATGGTAAATTAGTAGTTCTTGTTTTTAAGCATTTTTTTAACTACCACTTGTGGCTAACATTGTATATTAATTAGGTGGGCTTACTTGAATTTGTATAATTAGTCATATTTGTATATGTATAAGTTGTCAGGATATACAATATATATATATATATATATATACACACACAAACATATATAAAATACAATTATTAACCTATATACATATACAATTCACCTCTCTCACACTCTCCTCCCTCTCTCTCTCGCCTCTCTTCTCCCTCTCTCAATCTCGCTCGGCTCTCTCCTCCGTCTCCCAATCTCGCATGCCATTTATACAAACGTATATGTATAATATATAGTTATATACAGTTATATACATATATAATTCACTTCTCTCCCATTCTCTTTCCTCTCTCGCTCGCCTCTCTCCTCCATTTCTTAATTTCGCTGTCCTCTCTCGTCTATCTCGCCTCTATCCTCCCTCTCTCAATCTCTCTTGCCATATATACAAACACATATTTATAATATACAATTATTTAACTGATACACTTATACAATTAACCTTTTTCGCACGCCTCTCTCATCTATATAACATGTAGCTACAAATTGTAATTATCAAACTATAGCCATGTAGAGTAATTAATTATTTTCAAGTGGCAATATGTAAAAGTTTTCCTTTTTCTAAAATTGAAAACTAAATATATAATGCAATAATTATAGAAGATAGAATAGCAACTCTTCTTTTTAAGGACTTCCATTTTTAATTTTTAAATGTAATATTTGATGACGTTTATTAGTATGCAATTAATTTCGATTTCTTATTTTAGAAATTTATAATTACATTAAAATTATTGGTGATTTTATGATTTTATTTTTATAGAAGATTCAATTTATAAATTAAAATAATTTTAATAATTTTAAAAAGAAGAATAAAATTCTTAACCGGTTACCTATATTATAGGAACCATTACTCCCTAAAACTCAGAATGAAAAATATAAATACAATTAGAAAAATTTAAACTGATTTTAAAATATTTAATTGCAATTACACATATCTTATTTTTGACATTTTTTTTGTAAAATATAATTTTATAATATAAAATTTCTATAAATATTGATTTGTTTTTTGTGCGGATGTAGAAATTTATTGGTGCGATTTTTTTCAAAATTTATTTTCAAAGAAGAAAATTGAAAAAATATAATGCAATGATTAAAGAAAATAGGATAGTAATTCAATAAAGAAAAAAAGGATGGTAAATTAGTAGTTCTTGTTTTTAAGCATTTTTTTAATTACCACTTGTGGCTAACATTGTATATTAATTACGTGGGCTTACTTGAATTTGTATAATCAGTCATATTTGTATATGTATAAGTTGCAAGGATATATATACATATATACACACAAACATATATAATATACAATTATTAATCAATATACATATACAATTCACCTCTCTCACACTCTCCTCCCTCTCTCTCTCTCGCCTCTCTTCTCCCTCTCTCAATCTCGCTCGGCTCTCTCCTCCCTCTCCCAATCTCGCATGCCATTTATACAAACGTATATGTATAATATATAGTTATATACATATATAATTCACCTCTCTCCCATTCTCTTTCCTCTCTCGCTCGTCTCTCTCCTCCCTTTCTTAATTTAGCTGTCCTCTCTCGTCTATCTCGCCTCTATCCTCCCTCTCTCAATCTCTCTTGCCATATATACAAACACATATATATAATATACAATTATTTAACTAATAAACTTATACAATTAACCTTTTTCGCACGCCTCTCTCATCTATATAACATGTAGCTACAAATTGTAATTATCAAACTATAGCCATGTAGAGTAATTAATTATTTTCAAGTGGCAATATGTAAAAGTTTCCGTTTTTCTAAAATTGAAAACTAAAGATATAATGCAATGATTATAGAAGATAGGTAAGCAACTCTTCTTTTTAAGGACTTCCATTTTTAATTTTTAAATGTAATATTTAGTGACGTTTATTAGTATGCAATTAATTTCGATTTCTTATTTTAGAAATTTATAATTACATTAAAATTCTTGGTGATTTTATGATTTTATTTTTATAGAAGATTCAATTTATAAATTAAAATAATTTTAATATTTTTAAAAAGAAGAATAAAATTCTTAACCAGTTACCTATATTATAGGAACCATTACTCCCTAAAACTCAAAATGAAAAATATAAATACAATTACAAAAATTTAAACTGATTTTAAAATAATTAATTGCAATCACACATATCTTATTTTTGACATTTTTTTTTGTAAAATATTATTTTATAATATAAAATTTCTATAAATATTGATTTGTTTTTTGTGCGGATGTAGAAATTTATTGGTGCGATTTTTTTCAAAATTTATTTTCAAAGTAGAAAATTGAAAAAATATAATGCAATGATTAAAGAAAATAGGATAGTAATTCACTAAAGAAAAATAGGATGGTAAATTAGTAGTTCTTGTTTTTAAGCATTTTTTTAATTACCACTTGTGGCTAACATTGTATATTAATTAGGTGGGCTTACTTGAATTTGTATAATTAGTCATATTTGTATATGTATAAGTTGCCAGGATATATATATATATATACACACACACACACACACACAAACATATATAATATACAATTATTAACCTATATACATATACAATTCACCTCTCTCACACTCTCCTCCCTCTCTCAATCTCGCTCGGCTCTCTCCTCCCTCTCCCAATCTCGCATGCCATTTATACAAACGTATATGTATAATATATAGTTATATACGGTTATATACATATATAATTCACCTCTCTCCCATTCTCTTTCCTCTCTCGCTCGCCTCTCTCCTCCCTTTTTTAATTTCGTTGTCCTCTCTCGTCTATCGCGCCTCTATCCTCCCTCTCTCAATCTCTCTTGCCATATATACAAACACATATGTATAATATACAATTATTTAACTAATACACTTATGCAATTAACCTTTTTCGCACGCCTTTCTCATCTATATAGCATGTAGCTACAAATTGTAATTATCAAACTATAGCCATGTAGAGTAATTAATTATTTTCAAGTGGCAATATGTAAAAGTTTACCTTTTTCTAAAATTGAAAACTAAATATATAATGCAATGATTATAGAAGATAGGATAGCAACTCTTCTTTTTAAAAACTTCCATTTTTAATTTTTAAATGTAATATTTGATGACGTTTATTAGTATGCAATTAATTTCGATTTCTTATTTTAGAAATTTATAATTACATTAAAATTATTGGTGATTTTATGATCTTATTTTTATAGAAGATTCAATTTATAATTTAAAATAATTTTAATAATTTTAAAAAGAAGAATAAAATTCTTAACCGGTTACCTATATTATAGGAACCATTACTCCCTAAAACTCAAAATGAAAAATATAAATACAATTACAAAAATTTAAACTGATTTTAAAATAATTAATTGCAATTACACATATCTTATTTTTGACATTTTTTTTTTGTAAAATATAATTTTATAATATAAAATTTCTATAAATATTGATTTGTTTTTGTGCGGATGTAGAAATTTATTGGTGCGATTTTTTTCAAAATTTATTTTCAAAGTAGAAAATTGAAAAAATATAATGCAATGATTAAAGAAAATAGGATAGTAATTCACTAAAGAAAAATAGGATGGTAAATTAGTAGTTCTTGTTTTTAAGCATTTTTTTAATTACCACTTGTGGCTAACATTGTATATTAATTACGTGGGCTTACTTGAATTTGTATAATTAGTCATATTTGTATATGTATAAGTTGCCAGGATATACAATATATATATATATATATATATATATATATATATATATATACACACACACACACACACAAACATATATAATATACAATTATTAACCTATATACATATACAATTCACCTCTCTCACACTCTCCTCCCTCTCTCTCTCGCCTCTCTTCTCCCTCTCTCAATCTCGCTCGGCTCTCTCCTCCCAATCTCGCATTCCATTTATACAAACGTATATGTATAATATATAGTTATATACAGTTATATACATATATAATTCACCTCTCTCCCATTCTCTTTCCTCTCTCGCTCGCCTCTCTCCTCCCTTTCTTAATTTCGTTGTCCTCTCTCGTCTATCTCGCCTCTATCCTCCCTCTCTCAATCTCTCTTGCCATATATACAAACACATATGTATAATATACAATTATTTAACTAATACACTTATACAATTAACCTTTTTCGCACGCCTCTCTCATCTATATAACATGTAACTACAAATTGTAATTATCAAACTATAGCCATGTAGAGGAATTAATTATTTTCAAGTGGCAATATGTAAAAGTTTCCCTTTTTCTAAAATTGAAAACTAAATATATAATGCAATGATTATAGAAGATAGGATAGCAACTCTTCTTTTTAAGGACTTCCAATTTTAATTTTTAAATGTAATATTTGATGACGTTTATTAGTATGCAATTAATTTCGATTTCTTATTTTAGAAATTTATAATTACATTAAAATTATTGGTGGTTTTATGATTTTATTTTTATAGAAGATTCAATTTATAAATTAAAATAATTTTAATAATTTTAAAAAGAAGAATAAAATTCTTAACCGGTTACCTGTATTATAGGAACCATTACTCTCTAAAACACAAAATGAAAAATATAAATACAATTACAAAAATTTAAACTGATTTTAAAATAATTAATTGCAATTACACATAGCTTATTTTTGACATTTTTTTTGTAAAATATAATTTTATAATATAAAATTTCTATAAATATTGATTTGTTTTTTGTGCGAATGTAGAAATTTATTGGTGCGATTTTTTTCAAAATTTATTTTCAAAGTAGAAAATTGAAAAAATATAATGCAATGATTTAAGAAAATAGGATAGTAATTCACTAAAGAAAAATAGGATGGTAAGTTAGTAGTTCTTGTTTTTAAGCATTTTTTTAATATTTAAGTTTTAAATATAATAATTGAGAACGTTAATTTGAAAATTATCTGTGAGTATACAATTTTTTATTTGCAATGGTCTCTCTTCCTTCTTTTCTCTCTTTGAATTGAATAACTAACGTGGGATGTGTTATCCAAAATAACACATGAACATACCAAATAACATATATTAAATAACTGCATCTATTTAATTATACTCTTTTCAACTTTTTATTGATAACTTAAGCAACTCATAAAAAATACCATTTTGAACGAAACAATAATAAATTGCCAAAGTATATCTGGATTTCGTTCATGAATTAACATATTGACATGATTAAAGTGAAAGATTAGCCTATGATAATAATGTTTATTATAAATTTATATGTTAAAAATTATATAAGAATTGAAATAGTAAATTAACATTTTTATAAAATTAAGGAAAACGAGTCAAAAATACCCCTTAATTTTGTTTTATTGATTGACTATGTCCTTACAGTTAATGAAGTTATTTTTAAGGATTTACCCATGCAATTACTATTTTCACCATATATACCCCTCATTTGACGAAAAGCCCCAAATAAAGAAAAACTATCCAATTTTAATTAAAATGAATCATTTCTCTTTTAATCAAAACCCGACCTACTAAACCAAATTAAATTATACTCAATTAAAACCTCAAAATCATTTGTTTAATCTTCTTCATCTCCTTTCACCATTTAAACATTTACTACTGTAATCGTCCAAGGTACTTTGCTCATTTTTTTGTAACAAGTTCATCAGTTCATTTTTAAGATGGGTATTAATAAAAAAACATCACTAAATATATAAAGTGGTTAATACTGTCACATTTGGAATGGAGTGCCTTAATTGAATATTTCCGATCATTGTACTTAATTCACTTGCCATTTTTGAAGATTTTTTAAGAAGGATCTAAACACTCTTGTTAAGCTTAGTATGTCCTTTCATCTGCAAACCGATGGGCAAGTACTATCCAAACTTTGGAAGATTTAATGAGAGAATGTGTAATTTACTTCAACGGTAATTCGGATGACCATTTTCATTTGATTGATTTCACATAGTAAAATAGTTATCACTCAGATTATGATTTGTGTTAGTAATGTTGCTTATGAACTTGAATTGTGTAATGAATTGACATCGGTGCACCCAATTTTCCATGTATCCTTGTTAAAGAAATGTGTTGGTAATCCGATAACGATAGTCCCCTTACAAGAATCGGGAGTTAAGGAATATCTTTCTCATGAGGGAATTCTTGTTGAGATTTTAGACCCGGCAAGTCAAGAAGTTGAGAAACAAAGAAGTTACTTGCGTGAAAGTTTTGAGGATTAATCAGTTAGTTGAGGTGCTAATTGAGAGGCCGAGGCCGAGTCCGATATGATGTCCTTATATCCTTATCTCTTTACTTCTACCCCTACTAAAGCTTGAAAATATTGTCATGAACCAGGGGTTCCCCTAGATATAATATGGAACAGAGAACCCTGATAAGCTACATACAAGCCACTTAGCTCTCGTAACATAAGAAATAGAATAATAAGACTAAAATGATAGTCCTTGTCCAAAACATTGTATAAATGAATAACGGAAGTCTAATACACTTGTCTCATCATAGGTATCTAATACAGTAGAATGAAATTGGCCTAGCCTATATATCATGTCCATAAGAGAAATACATGAAAGATATTAAAAACTAAGAATCCTTCCCCGAAGCATGAGGAATCACCAAAGCTAGGGAACCAATCAAATAACCAACTAGCCACGAAAATAAGAACCTAAATATCGGACCCTACATTTGGGGAAAATGTACGAAAGAGTATGTGCTAGTACAAAACAATGTACCAAGTATGATAGCCATGCATAAAATATTTTAATCATGCTAAAAAGGGACATTGCTTTTCATGGTATGCAATTGGCCAAGATATGACATGAGACAAGAGAATTATAAAGATAAGTCATAAATCATGGACAATACAATCTAAATTAATCTTTAAAACTTTTGAAATCATATGCGATACTTCTAGAATTAACCTTAGTTTTTTTTTATTAGTTGAATGACCCTTGAGGTGGGTCAGGGGCTTAGCATCACCCCCAGGCCTTAACATTTCATAAAATCAAAAATTACAAGAAGGGGGACATAGACCTTACCTTCTATGATTTGGTAGGTATGTAATTGACTTATCCTAATGATTAGTCAATTCAACCTTATACAAAATGATGCACATCTAAAGAAAAATAGTACCTATAGATGACTCCTCTACATTTTCTAAGAAAGCATAAACTAGGGAGACTCTCCCTTTACAAGAGTGGTAAAAAAGATAAACCTATTCTATTAACTATAATGGTCAATGAAAAGGTTTGATATACATTTTCTTTTCCAATCCTCTGAAAAATTAAACAAATTGTTTAAGGAGGGTGTTTGATTCTCTTTACTTTCCTTCTTCTAAAGTTTTGAATGCCCATCTTCTCCAATATGTAGCTTCCTCTAATTGTTCCTTTTAATTGTCTTTTGGTGTAGAAATGTTGAGGAATTTCGATGTTGTGACTCCATTTGGCTAGCAAATCTGCTGTGTTGTTTGCTTCTCTGTATATGTGTTGGCATTGAAAGTGCTGTAATTTCTTGGTTATTTGTTGAATGTGTTGTACATGTTGCTGGCATCTCCAAGGAATTTGGATTGTGTTGCTAATCCATTTTGACAAAAATTCTGAATCAACCTCCAATACAATGTCTTTGTAACCATGTTGTTCACACCACTCAAGCCCATATACTGCTGCTTTTAGTTCTGCAATATTGTTAGTACCAAAACCTAAAGGTGAAGCAAATGCAAAAATTATACTACCTTGATGATCCCTTAGGATTCCACCACCTCCAATCTTACCAGTTTCTTGTAAACAACTACCATCTGTATTGAGTTTGTATCTGCCTAGTGTTGGTTTGATGCAGCTTACCATAATGATCTTATATTGTTGTTGACATTGATCTATATAATTGATCAAATTGCCCCAACTATACTGCCATGGTATGTTAGGATACTCCAATTTAATAATCTGCATTGTATCTTTGAAAATACCATTTTGAACTCTGTGTATGCTAGATTGCTTCCCTCCATATTTGACAGCACACCTATTTTTCCATAAATTTCAACAAATAATGTTAGGTAAAGTATGAATAAGTAATTTGTGTACCTCATTGTTTGTTTGCAGATTCCTCCAATATAATAGCTGGCTTCTCATATTTGTATTAACATGAACTGCTCCAACTGAAGATGCATGCTTTTTCTATATATAATTAGCAAAGTTGCCAGTAAGCAATATATGATTTATATCATCCTTGCCTTTGTTATAACAACAGTAACAATCAACTATATCCCTACCCAAACTCTGCAATGTCTCATTAGTAGGTAATTTTCCCTTTAAAGCTCTCCAAATAAAGAAAGATATTTTAAAGGGAATGTATTTATGCAAAATAATATTATTAATAGGATCATGACTTCTTTTCTTTCTAATAACCTCCCAAGCTGAAGAAATAGTGAATTTACCAGTTTCATCTGGTATCCATATGGCAGTGTCTTCTTTTCCTTCATTATATTTGAATACAGTCTGAAGAATATTAGGAATCAATAAAGGAGGAACATGCTGTCTAATCAAACTCTCATTCCATTTACCATCTATCCAAAAATCAGCTAATCTACTGTTATTTAAGCTAGAAATATGATCACAGTGACTGGCTAGAGAGTCATTTTCTAACCAATTATCCCACCAAAAGCTGCAAGTTCCAGAATGAATACTCCATTTAATAAGAGATTCAACCTTGTGCCTATTATTAGTTAAATATCTCCAAACAATAGAATCCCCAGAATCATATTTTTTTGCCACAGGATTGGCTCTTTGATAGTATTTAGCTTTTAAGAATTGACTCCACAAAGATTTTTTGGTTCTAAATTCCCACCACTGTTTGTATTGAAAAGCTGTACAAACATCTTCCAATTGCCTTACACCAATGCCTCCTTCATTAAAGGGATAAGCAAGATTTTCCCAAGAAGACTAATGATATTTCTTCCTCTCCTTATCAGTACCCCAAAAGAAATCAGCAATAACCTTCTTAATACATTTTAGAGTAGTCTTAGGAGGAGAAATAACTGCTAGAGTATGAACTGGAATAGATTGCAAAACATGTTTAACCAAAGTGGCTTTTCCCCCAAAGTTTAAAATCTTAGCTTGCCATCCTAAGACTCTTTTGATTACTTTTTCTACAACTCCTGAATAATAGATAATTCTTTGCCTTCCTATATATAATGGACACCCTAGATAGTTGATAGGACTCTCCTTCCTATCAAAACCTACTCTCTTTCAATATTATCAATAATAACATGATTAGTGTTGGAAGTCACCATAAAGAAACTCTTTTCTTTATTCACTTGCTGACCAGATACCCCTTCATACTCTTCAATAGTCTTCATTATCAGGTGAAGAGAATTATTCTCAGTGGAAGTAAAAATAATTATGTCATCTGCAAAGCTAAGATGATTTATTTGAGGTCCATTTCTTTCCATATGAAAACCTCTATACATTTGATTTTGGTAAAGAAGATTAAGTTGCCTTGAAAGAACTTCAGTCCCTAAAATAAATAGTGCTGGAGACAAGGGATCTCCTTGCTTTAGTCCTTTCTTAGACTTAAAAAATCCATGTCACTTACCATTGATAACCACAGAATACCAATTATTGCTCATAATCCTCCAAATTCTGTCTATAAACACTTCACTGAAGCCCATTTTCCTTAAAACTATACAAATATATGCCCAAGAAACTCTGTCATAAGCTTTAACCATATCAAGCTTGATAACCACATTACTTCCTTCTTTGGGTAATTTCATGCCATGGATAATTTCTTGAGCTAAAATTATATTCTCAGATATGCTCCTACCCTTGACAAAACCAGATTGATTATCTGATACCATAGAAGGTAAAACTGATGATAATCTATTACTCAGGATTTTTGAAATGATCTTATTAATGAAGTTACTAAGGCTTATAGGTCTATAATACTTTAATCTGTTAGGATGTTCCACTTTAGGTAATAAAACTAGGCAGGCATGAGACATATACCTAGGCATAATGTTACCAGTATAAAAAGACTTAATAACAGACATAAGATCATCTTTAATAATTTCAAAACACTCTTGATAAAATTTGCCTCTAAATCCATCAGGGCCAGGGGAAGAATTAGGATTCATACTCATAATAATCCTTTTCACTTCATCCTCTGTAGGAATCTTGTCTAACTCATCATTTTGTTGTTGAGTAGTCCTATGATTGATACATTGTAGGATTTCTTCCTGTATCTTATCATTATTAGCAGAAAAAATCCCTTTGTAGTAATCACAAGCTTCTTTGCAATATTCTCTTCCCCATGAATCCATGCACCACTGTCATCCATAAGCTTATTAATGAACATTCTCTTTCTTTTGCCTCTAATCACAGCATGGAAATATTTAGAGTTTGCATCACCCTCTTTTAACCAATGAAACTGAGTTTTTTGCTGCAAAATCTTATATTCCAATTTCAAATACTTGATATAATGAGCATTAACAACATTCAACTTTTCCCTATTTTCTATACTGTTATTCATAATCATATCCTGTTCAGCCTTTTTCACCTCATCCTCATACTGTTTTACTTTTTCAAAAATATCACCATATTCCTGTTTTGACCATTCTCTTAGAGTTTTTGTTAATCTCTTTAATTTTGCATGAAAAATCCACATAGGATTTCCAACCACTTTCCTTTTCCAGCACTTCTCAACTGATGCTAAAAATGTATCACTATCAGTCCAATAGTTGAGAAACTTAAAATATCTAATAATATTGGCATTAATATCTCTTACTTCCCTCAGTAAAGGACAGTGATCAGAGCCTACTGATGGAATGTGAGTTATACTAGAGTAAGGCATTTTTTCTAGCCACTGATCATTAATCATACCCCTGTCCAACCTTTTCCAAATCCTTGCACCATCCTTTCTATGATTGCACCATGTAAACTTCTGACCATTATACCCCATATCAACCAAACCACAAGTTTCAATAATGTTAATGAATTCTAGACTCTTAGTGATATTATACTCTCTACCACCCAATTTCTCATTTGAATAAGCTATAACATTGAAATCCCCAATAATACACCAAGGATACCTAGTGTCAGACCACTGCAACATACTATCCCACAAAGGTTTTCTCAACTGATCTTTACACTTAGCATATACATAGGTCATAATAAACTTCTCACTGCAATTTTCATGGCTCACTTCACAAGTAATATGTTGTTGATCACACTCCAAAATATCACAGGTTACTTCATTAGACCAAAATAACAAAATTTTGTTATTTGGATTACTATGACCCTGATTCATGAGAAGCTGCATTCTATAAGAATCTACTTGAGACTGGTTAGAAAAAGGTTCCAAAATAGCCACCATAGACAAATTATGTAATGTTCTGAGATTAATCAACCTTTCTAGAGCACCAAAGGTATTAATGCTTCTAGCATTCCAACAAAGCAACTTAATCATTAGTTTCCTCTACTTCTAGCTCTAGTATTAGGCTTACTAGTACTAGGACTTTTTCTAGATTTTGACAGTTTCCTTCCCCTAGGTGATAGACCTTGTTTACCAGTAACTTCAAGTATTTCATCAACATTAGAATTACTAAGTAAAGGGTCTTATTGAATTTGATCAGAAGTGGTGATTTCCTCCCCTGGTTCAATGCCATCCCCTAAAGATTGAGTATCAACATCATACTCATCTTCAGAGTCAGGCTCTCTATACTCATCTAAATTGTCTCTTTGGTGATCAATAGGGGCTTTACCAGTATTAGAAGGATTTTTATTTTTATAAGAAAAGTTAATTTGTTGATTAGGTAGCTCAATTTTATCAGGGGGTTCCTTATCAACATTACTACAAGAACCCTGTTCAACTATTTTATTTTTCCCTTTATCATTTCTATCATGATGAAACCTAGTATCCACCTGACCACATCCAACCTCACCTCCTTCAGCTACACCAACAGTATCAATATAAAGGGATGCAGGGGAGGGGAGCATTGAGTCAATACCTGAGTTTTTTCTTGTTTCTTGTTGATAAACAGCATTTTCAGTCCTAGAATATTGTACTTCCTGTCTTTTTTGTTTATTCCTGTGATCTCTATGTACCTGAATTCGTTCAGCATCTGTTTGACTCTGTTCTTGCCTTTGCTGAGTGTGTGTCTCCATCCCTTCTCCAGTAGTATTATATTCCTGCACTTCAAGATCAATATATGTATTCTTGGTAGGGATTGAAACCATACCTATTTGTGGTTGTTGTTGATGAACAACAGTCCTATCATTGCTAAATCTAACTTGTTGATTACCACTTCTTTTTTTTTGAGTTTGCCATTCTTCTTGGATCACTTGATGTTGATTATCAACCTGATGGTGTCTTTGTTGATTATACTCAGCATCACTTCTACCATTGTCCTTTTCTTTATTGATCTGCAATTCTGCATTAACAATTTGAGCAGTATCTTTCCTAGGCTTTTTTTTCCATCTCTTTTCTTTTTTTATTATCCTCATCTCTTTGTGTAACCATACAATTCATTTCTTTATGCCCTTGATGCTTGCAGTAATAACAGTAATCAGGAATACTATCATATTCAATCTTTTGCCACCTCCCATCTGTTATATCTTCCCCTATGTACCCCATCCAAATGTGAGGGGGTCTTTCTTTAGTTAAATCTACCTGCACTTTAACTCTAGCTTGGCTCCCTCTTGTTTTATTAATAGAGGCAGAATCAAGGTATAATACTCTACCTATAGGGGACAGTAAAGTGGTAATAAACTCTTTGTTGTAGCAATGCCAAGGTAGTTCAGGTAAGGAGATCCAAATGGGCACCAAGGGTGTTTCTTCCTCAGGTTTGAAAGTTGGTGTCCATGCTTGGATTCTCATAACTTGGCCAGCTATAGTCATTCTTTGCTTAGTCCATACCATATTATAATCTAATTCATTATCCAAATCTATGTACACATGCCTAGAATTCAAATGAGCAATTTTGACACCACCTGACAATTGAGTTTGAAGTATGAAATTCTTCCTAATCAGGTCAACTCTTGGCATGGTGTAAATGAATTTCCCAATCAAAGTAAATTTACAAGTAGATTCTAAGTCTTTAACCAATTCATCCTTGACATATAACACAGCAGGAAGCCCTTGTTTAGAGGTAATTTCAGGTTCTGTTAATTTTATACTCACACCCTTTTTAGCTTGATTATGTGTAAGTCTATCTGCATATGTTTGAACAATTGTATAGGGAGCAGGCTCAGGTATATGATCCTTCTTATTGAAGTTATTATTAGGATATTTATCATTCTTCTCATTCATCTTCCTAGGGACAGGTCGATCGAAATTGCTAGATACTTTAGGAAAATTATTATGATAGTCAAGTTCAGCATTAGATCTATCAATTTCTTTCATCACACCATCATTTTTAGAATTGAGAATAGGTAAAGAAGTGTTACCTTGACCATTATCAGATCTAATGGCCAATTCAGACGAGTGCATAGCAGGATGACTATTTTTGGCGAGATGAACAGCCTCCCTTGAATCTTGAACTATTGTAGGTCTTTGGAATTGTTGTGTTATCTCTTTTTCCTTGTTCAAATTAGACATACTTTGAGGATTTTGTACAGGTCGATGACCTTGTTGTTGTTGCACATCACATTTTTGCTGTTCTTGCTGCGCAATACCAGTTTCTCCTTCATGTCGATGGTCGACATTTTGACCATCAATTCCAGACCCAATTTGCTGAATATTAGAATCATGAACTTGAGATATATCCCCAATATCTGAATCTTGTCTACTACCCGCCAAATGACCTGGGGTTTGGATCGATTTCTCCGCTAATTGCGATGACTATTGTGATGCGATTTTTTCAATTTCCATCTGTTCCTCTATTCTGTGACTTGCGTCTCCATGACTGCTAATATTGTGCCCTTTACCTAAATTTTGACGAGATGCATCAATTTCTGCCTCTACATTTAAGGAGGTAGACAAAGACTCCTCCGCCAATTCTTGGGATTTTGATTGAACTATACGATTCCCAGTTCCTGAAGGTGGATCTGGGGGCCTAAATCGCTCGTCCGCTGGATTTCTAGCCATCTCAACACACAATTATCCAAGAAAGTAGCTGAATAGCTATCTTATGCGATGAACACCTTGAGAAATTCTAGAGAGAGAAATGCCAATCGAGAGAGTAGCTTAATATCTTGAATTATGACTTGTGACTAATAGTTCATTTATGATTAATACGACTATTTAGACCTTTCCTATAACATGGAATCTAGATTCCACCCCAACCGAAAAAGTGGTGTCCTACTTGCCGAAGGTTTCCTTGAACTTTTAGCTTAAGTGGATCCACAAGCTAATCAACCTATCGTAAGACACCAAATATGTCATAGGTTAACTAGAGCCAAAAATATTGGTATTGATTGTATAAGGTCCAAAATAGGTTAAATTATTGTATTGAGGCATTGACTAAGAGTTTAGGTGCATTTGAAGTCAAACGTCAAGGGACGACCAAGACGTTCGACGACTAAAGTCACCTTTGTGCCTCACATGTGGTTTTATGTGTTTATGTGTGATTTTTACACTTTTAAGGTCTTTAAATGAGTTATTATAGAATATATGGGAAGTGTATCATGTTTCATAAAGTTTGGAGGTCAAACGTCCAAGAACGTCCATGACGTTTGAAAGATGTGCCTTGAAATGACCTTGTATGTCTAAGCATGTTTCGTCAAGCTTTACGTGTTCGTTTTTGATGTTCATCTGATAGGTGCTAAAATCGTATATAGTCATGTTTGGGTTGGAAACATCGGGGAAAACCTCCCCATGAATCAACCAAGGGTCCTCTAGGATGGACCCAAGCATAGAGTCAAGACTGTCTAAGGCAACCCTAAACGACCAAGGCATCAACGGATCGTGGGACTATCGACGTAGCGTTGATGGGTTTAGTTTGTAGGGACTTCGTCATGGGTGAGAGGATACCACTGTTGAATCTCTGATCAAACTAACGGAAGGACATGAAGGTCCGTTTGTGCACAAATGCTCTGTCGGTTGCCAACAATTGGTGATTGCGTGCAGTTCAATGCCAAGTTAGGGGTGAACTTGTATTTTCACCCCACTTATCAATAGAAGTTTTGGAGGTCCTTATGGGGTATTTTGGTTATTTTAAACACGTATAATAGTGTTTAACACTTAGAAAATTTCATTCTTCCAAAGCAAAACCCTAAATCCCTTAGAATTCTCTCTAGGACTCTATTGAAGTCCAAACTCAAGGAAGGGATTAATGTGACGAATTGAGTGGATATTATTCATCAAAATGAAGAACAATATTCATCAAGGTATGGATTTTTATCCTTGAAACTCGTTTCATCAAGGAGCCCCAATTCTCAAGTTGTTTTCTAAACTTTTCAAGTTGAATTGTCCAACTTCATGATACTACCATGGGTTCTTGCATTAATGATTTGTAAATATTGAATAATAATAACAATTGATAATGTATTGATTATTTGAACCTAAATTACCTATGAACCCATGAATTGGATGACCCCTAGATTTTAACTAAGTTATGGATTACTTGATATTGATTGAATGTTTATGAATTCTAGTGTAGATTTCTATGGGCTTTCTAATGATGTAAGAATTGTGTTCAAATGATATAAAGGTTTTATTATATTGATAAATATATATTGAATTAACCTTTTTAAATTGATTTTCATATTTTCTACATTGAATTATTGTTCATGGCCATTAGTAAGGGCCTTATGATATTAAATTAGATGATTTAGCATCAAATTGAGGTGTTGAGGATGTTGTGGTGTGAAGCTACCCTACTTAAATTATTTTGATGTTATTTATACTTCAATTATGTTTTTCTTTGCATGGTCCACTTATGGTGGCTGTGTTATGAGTTTTACTTGCAATTGATAAGCGCTTGTCGGTGTTACTTACTCCAATATGATAAACATGACCTTGTTGGTACTACTCGAAGTAATGTGGCTATTTTTTCCTTTTATTATGTGAAGTATGATGATATCTATATATCTGTTAAGCAATGTGAAAATATATGTATTCTATTGATGTTATGTAGGTGATCATGTAACAGTATGACTTTGACCTAGTGTATATAGTCTTAGGGTTGAGTCTTGGTTGTTTCTACTTGACTATATAAGTCTATGTTGGTCCCAATGATGATTTTGTGATAGTGTATAGATGACATGAAGATAATATTGTTATATTTATGTGTTTATAGAATGACATGTATTATGAATTAAAGTTAAGTGTGTGGTGTTTTGTCTTGGTTGACTTTTGTCCCTTATTTGATGTATATATGATTACAGGTATGTGATGTCTTGAATTAGAATGTTAAATCTCTTAGTCTTGAATGTATTAATGACATGAGACCTCAATGAAGTTAAGAGAGGCTTTTATGTGAAAACCTTGAACCTAGTGGTAAGGTTATGAATATCAAAGTCATAAACCGTAATGGTATCCTTCAAAGTAAAGGGATGATGGGCTTAAAGTTAATTAGATGGAATGTCATCATATTAGTACTTATGAAAGTCATCATGAGCTTCTTTTCGCCATTGGAAGGTAGCCTTAAGAGGATCTCTTTGGTAGCGTAAATGTAATAGGGTTATGAACTACTTATGTACCCTTTTATTTGAACCTTTAATGTTAACTAAACTATGAGAACGAAGTCTGACACCGAGTGAGTATGGTAAGGGAAGTAGTTCTAGTTAAGTATGAGACTAGACTACAAAACATGCCATTCATAGTCCAAGTATTCATGTGTCTTAAGATGATGAGATTTAGACTTAGTATTTGCTATTTCTTTTTATGAAAGAATTTTTAAAGACTATGAAGTATGTTTTGTGAAAAGTTTTAATTCCTTACTACTTTTCACTATGTTTATGCGATGAATGAATGATATGTAAGGGCTTGTACAAGACCTCCGAGATATCAAGAACGTCTGTTGTTTTCCGAGATTACCCCTAACTTCTAGAGTGTGGTTTTCTGGATGTGACACCTATGTTGATACACAATTATGGAATGATGAGATTGCTATTATAAGACTGACCTCTACTACGTGAGATCTTTCCCCTCATATTCAATATCGACTTAGGGCTAAGCATAAGTTCCCACGGAACAGTAATTTATTAGTTGACTTTATTACTCATGAAAAGGTACTTTTGGACAACCAATTCAACCTAGTTTCATTAAGATAACTCATTGTATTTGATTTAATTAGATGAGAAAGACTTTATACTTGAGAATCATATCTATGTAAGAAAACCTTTCACATCATGCTAGTATATGTCCGAGTGATAATATCCTTTCAAATAATAAAATCATCAGTGGTACTTTACTCACAAAACACCCTTTAAACTTTTAGATTTTGATAAACAATTTACAAGTATATAATTTCCCTCTTGAGGTAAAAATCCACTATCAATAATCAACTCTCAGAAAATATGGTTTGGATACGAATTTCATCATAAATACATATAATACTTTCAATACATAATTAATTTCCTAAAAGTCTTTTTTGAGGATAAAAATCCCACATCATATGATTCCTTACTTCAAAACATGAGTATTAATCATGGAGGAATCATCATGTATAATAATTTCAGTAATAAGAGATTATAATTAAATCATTTATGTAACACCCAGAGCAACAAAAACCAAATAGTAGATTTTTAAAGTTGTAGGTTGTCAAGACCCTCAAAATGAGTTTAGCTTATTAGAGCCTAACATGTGATTAAAAAGGTTTAAAGTATGTTAAATAAGTGTTTTTGAAGTATGCACATTTGAGTTGAAGTTATTTGGAGGTTAAACGTCCGATGACGTTCGTAACTTAGCCTTGAGACATAGTAGTGTGTTCTAGTGTGCCTTGACATGTTTTACTAGTTATTTGATGCTCAAATTGTATAGGAAAGTTCATATACTTGTATATGATTGTATTAAATTTCAAAACATCCGGGCACGACTTCGTAAGGACCATCCAAGGGGTCCTTGAGGAGGACCCAAAGGCTGCCTATACACTGGCTTGACAATATCCATCTACGGCTTGCAAACGATGCCCAGTAGACTGATATATTCCCCATTGATTGGGACGTTGTTCAAAACATAAACTTATGATATCATACCCCATCAAAGGATCCTTAGTCACCATCAATGGAGCTACAGGACGTCCCATCACTCCATCGATACCCCGTTGGCCATGGTCGTCGATTTGTGCGTGGTAGTGCGTTGTCAGAGTGCTGTCCATTTAAGGGGTGAATGGATATTCACCCCACTTCATAATTAGAATATGGACTATTTGTTTTGGTGTTTTTAGGTACTATAAATAAGTAAGTAATCTTTTAACCCCAATTAGACTTCATTTTCAAAATTAGACTTCCCTCTCAACACAAATCCTCTCTAGAAACCTCCATTGGATATGAAGCTCAAGAACAACTTGGTCAATGGATTTCCATGGATTCTAAATCAGTATTTAGTGTTCCTTTAATTTAATGAGGTATGGTAATCCTTCATCTTTATATAACCATTCATCTATAGAGTCCTTTCAATGCTTTTTAAAACATTATTCTAACTCAAAAATTCCATCTTTCAATCTGGACATTTGTTCATTGTTAAAGTTATTTCAAAAGCATTGTAATCTTAAATATGTGATTAATGTAATCATTCAACATGATCTTGTCTCCTATGATGTAATGTGAGTGTGTGTAGTCTATAGTCCTTAATACTCTATACATTTGTATGACTTGAGACTTGAGGAATGTTTTACATATGTTGATATATTTAGAGTGTGTCTTCATCAAAGGTTATGTTATAACCATTATGTGATCATGTTGACCAATGTAAGCACACACTTGATGCATATCTATGAATAGGGTAGATTCATGATTATTAAAGAAATGATAGTTCTCCTAAGCATCATTTCCTGTTTTATGCATGGGAAGTATATGATTATTGAAATTATGAACATGTGTGATTCGAGGTGTTATGTGTAGGTAAATCTCACATTATATGCACACACACATGATATATAATTGTTTGAATATGTTAAAGGACATTCTCACATGAAGTAGAGTCTATGACGAAAGAACATTCATATTTGGAATGTTTTGAGCTAGATGATGTATGAAAGAGCAAGTTCCTAAAGACATCTTTGTGAACTAATGCACAAAAGTCTTAAGTATATCTAAAATGAGATTTAGAGCCTAAAACCGAGTGAACTTGACAAATGAGAGTGGGGGATTAACATTAGTAAGTCCGACTTCCCACAAGAGAACCTCCATGTTTTCCAAGTCAGGGTTCCCAATATAGATGTTGTCTCATGAGATGGAAACTTCCACGCATGTAAGTCAAGGTTTTAAGACGAAATCTCCATGTTCTAGAACTACGTGCCCCCATAGGTTATATGTTGTGGATACCACCTACATAGGTATGTATCATTAGTTATACATTAGGCAATTGCTAACCCTCTCTTTTCGGTTTGGGAGAGAACCGTGGATTCCATGTAGTTCACATGTTCCATGTCGATAATGGCTAATTCTCTCAAAGTAATAAATGTAATAAGGTAAGATTATGGACTCTATCACAGCTCCTTGAGAGGATTACTTAGTATAGGTAAGATTATGAACCCTACCATGCATTGAACAAGTGAACTTCAAGAAAGGATAAGATTAGTACATGTATGAAAGTAAGACGTATATGATGTTACGCATGAATTTTATGAATGGATTGTTAAGTGACTTTTCTATGTCAAGACATGAATTATATGTATGCATGTGAATTAAACTTATGGTTTTTAAATGGGTTTACTTAGTATGTGTGGGGGTATGGGACTCTTGAGGGTGGTTTACTTGTGGTATGAATTAACTGAGTTATGACTAAGGTTGTATTGAAGGAAAGAATCCTTATATAATTCTATGAAGTATGTGCCTAATGTTTAGATATAAATGAAATAGATATGACTTTTTAAGTAGGCTATGCCTAGTTTAGGGTGTCTTCTTATGTACACTTGGTAGAAGTAGTATTACGGGATACTACCCACACATGGCGATAGAATGACATAGGAGTTGTCTTAGATGATGGTCCTTATGCGAAACTTATGTCTATGAAGTGCTTATGACTTGTGAATATATAAGGTCATGTTTATGAAGCATATCTATGAAAGACTATTGTAAGATGACCTCAAGGTGATACACTGTATGAAGTATACTTGAGGGTTATTTAAGAAAAGAAGTAAGATAAAAGAGAAGTAAGGTATTGTATGTATGGAATATGCTTCAAAGTAAGGTAAATGGTTTTATGTGATATCATGAGTAGTACCCATGTATATATGATGTATGTGAACTATATTGAGCTTATATGTACCTATGCTCATGAAATATACTAAAAATACATGTTCAATGATTTCACATGAAATATCCCCTTTAAATACGTGTTTTTTCATGGTTGTCATACTTAGTGCATTCTTCTACGTATACCATTCTGCTTTATCTTTTTACCCAATGTGTAGGTGTTGATGGCTAGAGAATGTCTCCTAATTAAAAAGCTTTGATAGATCTCCTAAGTTCAAGTAAAGGAACCCTTATAAATCAAGGGTTGCCAATGTCAAGATGTTTCATTAAGATGATGTAATAAGTTATATTATATTTATGTTATTAAGGGTGGTTTCCCTATCCTATTCTATTCAGTTGTTTTATGTTGGCAAATGAGACATAGAGTATATATATATATATATATATATATATATATATATATATATATATATATATATATATATAGGAAGTGGTGATTCTAGAATATGATGTGCTATAAAAACTTTTAAATTATTAGCTATTTTTTATTAGGATTATACAATGAAAGATGTTTAAGACCTTATATAAGACCTCCGAGAGGTCAAGTATGTCGTGCTACTTCTAGGGGGTGCTCCCTGGTCGTGACAAACTTGGTATTAGAGTAGAAGGTTTTAGAAGTGGTTTCAGGGTCCAAAGTCTCGTTGCAACGTCTAGTAGAGTCTCGTTAATTAGTGGTGAGTCACTAAACATCTATGAGCGAGAGGCTATAGAACCATAGAGTTTTACTTTCTTTGCTACTCTTGTGTCGTGCTATAAGACATAGCTCTATATGCTTTCTCTCTTACCTTTCCTTGTTTGATTTTCTTTTAGATGTGATTGCTTGGAAAGGATGATGTCTCAAGACTAAGTGAGAAAAGGTGAGTTTTGATGCTTACTTTAGTTTTTTGGCTTTATGAGTATATGCGGAGGTGGTAAAATATTTGGTATTTTTACATGATGCCATTTAGGTCTATATGTGATTTCTGAGGATTGAGATAATTATGTTGAGAAGCTATGATATGGTTTTAGCTTTTCAAGAGATGTTATCGTTGAATGGAGTTCCCTTTTTAAAGATGGGTTGTATTATGATTAAGATTATTGATAGTGTAATGTGTGAAATAGGCTTGAAATTTTATGGAGAAAAGTGGTAGATAGTGGAAGAATGAGGTTGCCCTTATGATCGAGAATTGCCTTATAGTTTCGCTTGTGTGGATTGGATTCTTTTGGGTAGACCTGCTCCTAAGGAAGGAATATGTGTTGAACCATGTAAGGTGGTTATAAAGTATGCTAGCTAATGAGAGGACCCTAATGACTAGTTCATTAGTTCCCTTATTAAGCTACTCTAAGACTGGGGAAAAAGGGATAAAGGGTTTTATTCCATATGTTGGGATTATGTATTTTCCCTAGAATGACTTAAAGGGGTAGTGTGTACCCTTAACCTTTAAGGGAAGTATAAAAACATTTATGTTTAGTATTTTAAAGTGATTAGTTGTCTTTTAAGTTTTATCTTAAGTAATGGTCATTTTAAGAAGTGCGTAGTGTGTACCTAGGCATAGTTTGTTGGAAGATTCCATAAAAAAGTGATGAACCTTGTATCATCGAATCCGAAACTACTACCCTTGTTATAACTTGGTGGTAGAAGGTGATGAGATATGGAATTATAGTTGGTATTCTTGGAGTACTTAAGGCCTCAAGTGTTTATGTAGTATGACCTAAATTGACTGTCATCAGTTCCTTTAGGTGATCGACATAGAGGAGAAATGGTAGTTTAGGGATACCTCTTGATGGTTGAGTTAGTAAGCTCCTTGATATTATATTAGGAGTGTAAACCCTCAAGGATGTCAATCCTTCTTATGTGAGGAGTATGTACGTTTGGTATTGACTTGCCTTGACCTTTGTGGATATGGGAATGAGGTTATGAATATGTGATTAGGCTTACCCAATTGGGGGATAATGTGCCTAGAATATAAGGTTATGTATGTCCTTAATTGTCCAATGTTGAGTTCCCCTCAACTAGCCTATGTTAAGAATCCCTTTCTGTGTTAGTTATGGAGTGGAGTAAGTTAGATACTCCTTGGTGACCTCTTGAATTCCTCATCTAGTGGAGAGGGAGTAATTAACTAAGCGGAAAATGATTCTTTCTTGTGAAATGGAAAGAGGTGATTTTAAGAAAGGTTTGCTTAAGCTTGATCCCATTTTGTGATGTTGTGCTTGACTAGAAGGATTAGTGAGTCCAAGTTCCCTTGAATGATATAAGTTTCTCTTAATTGAGTTTCCCCTAAGAGGGGAATTATGTTTTGAGTATTAAAGTGGTATATATCCTTATCTTTTTCTTCTATTATTACTCAATCTTGAAACCAAATAGTTCCAAAGTATCTTGTTATGATGGGAGCTTTGCATATGAATATGAATGGCATGTTCTCTGTAGTTATTCATGTCTTAAATTACAAAATGATATGCATGTTATGAAAGGTCATTATTTCATGAAAAAGGATTTTTTAATCAAATTGCGTGGTTTTCATGTTATTGTGCCTCTTTATATGCTAAATATGCATTTAACTTCATGAGATTGCTACATGAACCTTGCTTGATGACACTTTTAAATGTGAGAATAATTTGGCTCAATAATGATGAATTATGTTTTCTTCAAATTAAAAATGATGAGTTCCTTGAAAAATGTGTGACTTTAATGAAGTAGGAAGTGTTGTTGTAGGCTCACTCTTGAGAAGTGATGATATGTTTAGGCAATGTCATCAAGGTGTGCCTAAGAATTTTAGTAACTTTCCTAAATGATGCATGTATATGAAAGCTAATGTCATGTTAAGATTTGAAATTGTATGAAATAACTTCCTATTGTTGTAATGTGTGTTGTATGAGCTTCCATTTAGACTTTGTAAGGAAGAGAGTTTGAGCATGCTTTAGTTTTTAGCAAAGAAATCCTACTTCAAATAAATTGACCTTTGTGCATTGTTATTATGTGAAATCTATGAAGCCATGTGTGTATATTGTGACTAGGAGAAAGTAGTTCCCCCTTGAAAAAAATTTAAACATGATAATATGAACTTGATGACATTATGTCTAAGCTATAAAATTTTAGTTAGCCTATATGTTTCGTAATTTTGTGCAATTAAGTGAATTGCTTAATTTGACATGAGTTGAATTATGGATTTGGCCTATATGTGCAAAGAGAAATATCTTGTATGTTCAATTTTATGATAAGATAATGAGCATGCCTAAAAGTTGTAGAAGTTGGGTACTCCAAATTGCAATGAGTATGAATAACCATGTAAACATTAAAGAAAAAGTAAGAGTAATCCATGTTTGATGTTGTTGCTTTAGTTGCATGTTAGTATAAAGTTGGTGCTACTTCTAAGTTTGGTGCATTGACTCTTACGTTTTAGCATGTTACATGTTGTGAGATGCTCTATGGTTCATTGAAATTTTTAAAAAGGTTCCAAGTGTCATTCGAGGATGAATGTTCCCAAGTTGGTGATATTATTAAGACCCTCAAACTGAGTTAAGGTGCTTAGAGCCTCACATGTGATTAAAAAGGTTGAAAGTAGTATGTAAAATAAGTACTTTAAAACATTTGTCCTTGATTTGAAGTGATTTGGAGGTCAAACATCAAAGAACGTCGGATGACACTCGTAAGTTAGCCTTGAGGCGTGTTAGTGTGTTCTAGTATGCCTTGAAATGTTTTACTAGTTGTTTGATGCTCAAATTAAAATGGAATGTATAATTTGGATATGATCATATTTACAATAGAAAAGTTCGGTCACGACTCCCCAAGGACCACCCAAGGGGTCCTTAAGGAGGAGCTAAAGCTGCCTATACACTAAATTTGTTGTGTCCATCTATGCCTAGAAAACCACGCTGAGTAGACTGATGTACAACCCGTCAAGTAGGGGCGTCACTCTACACTTAAGCGTGTCAGCTCAGCCCCCAAGAAGGGAGCCTCGGTCACCATCGACAGAGCTACAGTACTACCTGTTACTCCATTGATTCCCCGTTGTCCAGGGTAGTCGATTATGCATTCAACTGCACTGCCAGCATGCTGTCCATTTAAAAAAAGAATGGAAATTCACCTCACTCCCTAATAAGACTATGGACGGTTTTTAATTTTTTTAGGTACTTTAAGTAAGTATGTAAGCTTTAATCTAATTAGACTTCATTCTCAATATTAGACTTTCCCTCTCAAAATAAAACAGGTCTAGAAATCTCCATTGGAGATGAAGCTGAAGAACTACTTGTTTTATGGATTTCCATGGATTCTTCATCAGTATTTCTTATTCTTTTAATGTTATAATGTATTGTAATTCTTCATCCCTGGATAACCATTGTATCCCTAGATAACCATTCATCTATGTGGTCCTTTCAAAGGTTTTTTAAACATGATTCTATGTCAAAAATCCTATCTTTTAATCTGGCTATGGGTTCATTGTTAAAGTGATTTCAAAAGAATTCTAATGTTAAATATGTGATTAATATAGGGTTTTAACATGAATACCAATCCAATTCAATTAAGAACCCATAATCTCTTTATCCTCTCAAATTATGATATGTTATGGGTCTTGTGATCTAGATTAGATTATGATTTAATTGTTATTATACTATAGCAGATTGATTGATCCTAGTGTTATCTATATGAATTGATTATGAATTTTGAAGAAATTATCAAGATAATCATTAGATTTGAGATTTTGTATGTTGACCTATTTCTTTTTATTTAGCTCCGAATGTCTATTGAATTGGCCTTGGAGGGAATTGTGTTGTATGGTCTACTTATGGTGGCGGTAATTACATTCTTGTACATGCTTATGTGTTAATATCATGTACATGAAGGAATTATATGCAAGATTAATTGATATGATGATTTTCATGTTTAGGAAATAGAAGGATTTATCCTTGATTCTAATGCACATACACATGATGTATGATTGTATGAATATGTGAAAGGATATCTCACATGAATTAGAGTCTATGGTGAAAGGATATTCTCATCTTAGAATCCTTTGAGCTATATGATGCATGAAGGAGCAAGATCCTAAAGCCTTCGTTGTGAACTAATGCACTAAAGGCTTAAGTATATCAAAAATGGGAGTTAGAGCCCAGCACCAAGTGAAAATGACAATTGAGAGTGGGGGATTCACGTTACTAAGACTGACTTCCCACAAGAGAACCTTCACGTTTAGCAAGTTTGGGTTCCCAATATAGATGTTGTCTCATGTGATGGAAACCTCCACGCTAGTAGGTAAAGGTTTCTAGAAGCAATCTCCATGTATCATAAATATGTGCGCCTGTAGATTATAGCTTGTGAATACCACATAGATAGCTATGTATCATTTGTTACATCTTACGCAGGTGCTAACCCTTTCTTTTTCAGTGGGGGAGGAGATCACCGGATTCCTTGTAGCTCACATGGTCTATGTCAATTATGTCTAAGTCTTCCACAGTAAGAAATGAACTTAGGTAAGATTATGGACTGTAATGACAACTTATTGAGAGGATTACTTAGTACAGGTATGGACTCTAACCAAAACTTATTTAGAGGATTACTTAGTATAGGTAGGACTATGGCCCCTACCCATGCATTGCACAAATAAACTTCATGAAAGGATAAGATTAGTACATGTATGCAAGTAGCACTTATGTGATGTTATGTATGATATGTATGAATGCATTGTTAAGTGATTTTGTTATGATAAGACTATAATTATGTTTATGTATGTGAATTTACTTAGTATATGTTGGGGTATAGGTCTCCATATGTACGTTGCACAAGTAAGATTGTGAAGGGGTTGTGAGGGTGGTTTACGTGTGGTATGAACTAAGTGAGTTATGACTAAGGTTGTAGTTAAGTAAAGAGTTCTTATATGTGCTTTATGTCTAGTAATAAATGAAAGTTTTATGACTTGTTAAGTATGCTATGCCTAGTGTATAGTGACTTCTTAGGTATACTTGTGGAAGTAGTATTATGGGATACTACCTACACATGGCACTAGTGTGACTTAGGTTGTCTTAGATGATGGTCCTTATGTGAAGCTTATGTCCATGAGGTTCTTATGACTTGTTAATATATGTGGTTATGTTTATAAAGCTTATCTATGAAATACTATTATAAGATGACCTCAAGGTGATAGATTATACTAAGGACACTTGAAGGTTACTTAAGGAAAGAAATAGGATAAAAGAAAAGTAGGGTATTGTATTTATTGAATATGCTTCAAAGTAATATAAATGACTTTATGTGATATTATTAGTAGTATCCATGTCTATATGATGTATGTGAACTTTATTGAACTTATATGTGCCGATGTTCATCAAGTTTACAATAAAGACATGTCTCATGATGTCAAATTAAATGTTCCTTTTACATGCATATTTTTACATGCTTGTCATACTTAGTGCATTCTTGTACTAGTACTATTATTGTTCTTCTTTTTACATAATGTGTAGGTGTTGATGGCTAGAGGATGTCTCCTATGTGAAGAGCTTGGATAGATCTCCCATGTTCAAGGAAAGGAACCTTTATGATTCAAGGGTTGCCTTTGCCAATATGTTTCTTTAAGATTATGTAATAAGTTTAGATTAAATTATATGTTTTTTTGGTTCGCGTCCCTATTGTATTTATTAAGTTTTCTTAAGTTAGCAAACAAGACTTAGAGTGTACATTTATACTTATGGTATTTTATATATAGATGAAGTACTCATTCTAGCATATGATGTGCTATGAAAAATCATAATTTTTCCGCTATTTTTATTAATATTATGCAATGAAAAATGTGTAAGTCTTTTATAAGACCTCCGAGAGGTAAAGTACTTCGTGTTAATCTAGGGGTGCTCCCCGTTTGTGACATAGATGGCACTGACGGAGCTCAAACCATGACTCATGGATAGGAAAACAGATCATAGGTAAGGGTCCGTAGGCTACCCACATAGAATTTCCCAGCAAAACTAACGAACCATGGTCCACGGTCTGATGATCGTACCATGAACACCAAGTCTCTAATGCCAAACAACCCCTAATGTGGACTGACTGTCCACACCCATCGGCGAGGATCCGTTAATGGCTTCGTTATCTTTTAAGCCAAGGTAATTTTAGTATTTTCTCCTAAATATTGAGCATTTTAACTGTATCATTTTACATATAATTTACGCTTATTTATTCAATTTAAGCGTTATGATTAAGCTAGAACCTACCCAAATTCTTTTTTCTATTATAGATTTACTTATACTTTCCAAAAGTAACTATTTCCAGATTTTGCACTTCCTTCTAGGACTTCCTAGTTGCGAGATGTTTCAACAGATTCTTCATAAGGTAGTTGTGATAAGCTAAGGCACATGAGTTTATGAATTTGAAATACAGTACCATGTTAGTCCAACAGTATAGACTTAAGTTCACCCAACTCTCTAAGTATTCTTCACACATTGTTGCCGATCTAAGGGCACAAATGAGTAAGTTTTTGTTTAGGGTATCCTACTTGGTGAAGAAAAAGTGTAGGAATGATATGATGTTAGAGCATAAGAATATCTCTACACTTATGAACCATGCTCAGCAGGTTGAGGGAGATAATCTTTAGGGAAATGTTTAAGGACAACAAGACGGCTAGAACAGGGATGAATACTCTAAGAAGAAATTGTGCAGTAGAAATCACTCGTAGGTTCAACAAATGTCTACTTCCCTAGAACCTTCATCCACTATTTCTCGATTCCCCAGGCTTTGAGAAGATAAAAAAGGTAACAATTTAGTGTCTAAGACTCAAAAGAGAACTGAGTTTCCCAACATGTCCAAATTATTGTTTGAACCATTCGGGAGAGTGTCTTCCAGGAAGGGAATGATACTTTGGGTGTGGTTAGTCTTGCCATAGGTTAAAAGATTGTCGCTATGCTAGGAAAAGTCAAAGAGGTAACAACAATATGGCTTACTGTATGACCCCAGTAGGTCACATAACTCAGTAGTGTGTTTCCTCAGGTGTAGGTGGCGGTCAACTCTAGAACATCTTTTATGTTCTAGTGGCTCGCCAGTACCATGAAAGTTATCCTGATGTAGTCAAAAGTACATTATGAATCTCTCATTTACATTTTATACCTTGTTAGACCCAAAGGATACATTATCTTTTGTAACTCCCTATATTGAATTAAACGTTTGTGATAGTATTGAAACTTTATCAGAACCCTTCTAACTCTCTACTCTAGTTGGTGACACAGTTATTGCTAGACAGGTATAAAGAAATTGCCTTCTCAAAGTCTCTCCAAAATTCACCTGAGCAGATCTTGTAGAGTTAGTAATGGTAGATTTTGATATCATTCTAGTCGCGAATAAGTTATATTCGTGTTATTCCTCAATCTATTTTATATCTATAATTGTTCAATTCCAGTTTCCGAATGACCTAGTCTTAAAGTGTATGGATAGTATCTCAGGGTGTATGACTCTATTTATCTCTTACCTTAAGGCAAGAAAAATAATTTCCAAAGGGTATATCTATCATCTTGTTCGGGTTAAAGATTCAAACTCTTCGACCTCGACACTTTCGTCAGTCCCATTCGTATATGAATTTCCAAAAGTTATTTGAGAAGATATTCCTAGTGTTCTTCCCAAAAGGGTATTCGACTTCAGAATAGATCTCCTTTAGGTACCCAGCTCATTTTTATTCCTCTTAGAGAATGGCTCCAGCCGAGCTTAAAAAGATCAAAGAGTAGTAGAAAGACCTCCTAGATAATGGTTGCATCAGACTTAGTACCTCTCTACGATTTTCTCCATTTTTGTTCGTGAATAATATAAATGGTTCTCTCAAAATGTGCATTAACTATCGGTAGTTTAACAAAGTCACAAACATGATTAAGTATCCCTTCCCTAGGATTGATGATATCTTCGACTAAATAGAGGGTGCTAGTTGTTTTTATAAAATAAATCTCTAATCTGGCTATCCTTAGCTCAGATTTAGAGAGAGTGACATTTCAAATACACCTTTTAGAAGTCATTATGGTCATTATGAATTTGTAATTATGTCTTCTGGACTAACAAATGTTGCTGCAATTTTCATGAATTTAATGAATAGTGAGATCAAACAGTATTTGGAATTGTTCGTGAGCTTCTTTATTAATTATATCAATGAGACTTATTTGAGAGTTGTTTTGCAAACTCTGAAATATTACCCACTATTCGCTAAGTTCAGCAAATATGAATTCTTGTTATAGTCGGTGGCTTTCCTTGGTCATGTGGTATCCAATGAAGGGATCTGAGTGGATGCACAAAAAATTTAGGCACTACAATTTGGTACCAAACCTACCTCTCCAATTAACACAAGAAGCTTCTTGGGTTTGGCCAGTTATTGCAGGATTTTTGTAAAAGGATATTTATCCATAGCTTTCCCATTAACAATGTTGACTAAAATCAAGGTCAAATTTCAGTGGCTAGATGAGTGCCAGAAGAACTTCTCAAAATTAAATACAAGGTTTACTACAACTTCAGTCTTGACTTTACCAGATGGTTCAAATTGATATGTAATTTATTGTTATTTATCCAGGGGTTGCCTAGGTTGCGTGTTGATGCAGAGAGGTAAGTCATAACTTATGATTCTAGCTAACTTAATCTCCATAAGAAGAACTACTGACTCATGACCTCAAGCTTGGAAACCTAGTATTTTCCCTAATGATTGTGAGACACTACTAGTATGGTGTTTATATTGACGTCCTCAACCATACATAAAGTCTGTATGAATGAATGTTTAGCACATGATTAGCCAAGAGTGTTGACTTGATTTCCCTACGAGGTAAGCCTATGGTTGGTGGTCTTAAGGATCGCTTTGGTGTGCCTTGAAAAGTTTGTATAGGTGGCCCCTTCTTGTCATCCATCAGGAAGTGTTAGGATATTTTTGTTAGGGAAACATCAAAGGAAAAAGGGTTCACATGACTTTGACTATGCCATTCACTGTAATGTCCTAACTAGTTCACTATAAAGTCCTAATGTTACTGTAGTGTGTTTCTTTCTTCTAAAATCGTGAAAGTCCTTTTTGTTGTGTTAAATAATGATCCATATACTATTTAAAATTAAATCATGAATATTTTACTTATTTTTCATGAAAGGTTATTTTACTAAAATTTCCCTTTTTACATTATTTTCCATATGGCATACTTAGTACATTGTTTTGTACTAACCCCATACTCTTCTATACTTTATAAGTATAGGTTGGAAACAAGATTGAAGGCTAGAAGGAAAAGCTTGGGAATGTTTTTCTAAAGCCAAAGTATGTCCTCATATATTCGAAGGCATAGTCCTTTTCTTAGTTTCTTATATAAAGATTTATTATGTATTTCTTGTTTATGTAAAGGACTATGTCTCTAAGATATTATGTCGTGTCTATAAGTTGGCTTGTGACGATGATATAGTCTAAATATTTATGAAATACTAGTTTTTATTAAATGTCTTAAAAAGTTCGAATTCTTCGCCACTTTTTCCTGTCATATGTAATGAACGATAATTAAAGGGCTTGTACAATACCCCAAAGAGTCAAGTACACCTTGTCATGATACGAGGGTTCTCCCTAGCTTCTAGGGGGTGCATTTGGGTCGTGACACATTTTGTATCAGAGCATAAGGTTATGAAATAGTTTTGGGTCTAAAAGTCGCGACACATCCATGTACAAGAGGCTATAGGTTGATAGAAGTTTCACTTTCTTCTTTATTCTAGTGTAGTGCCTTAGAGTTGAGTAATATAAGGTATCTTTGCTCAACCTCTTCTCTTTGTGTTTATAGGACATGAATACAAGTAGATAAACAACTAGAAGGGAGTAGGGAGGTGTATCTAATGAGAAGATCCCTCCCAATGCTGGCCAAGTTCTTATTGTTCGCCTAGAGGAAGAGAATGAGGAGGTTCTCCGTCATGAACCTCAAGTGGCACCCGAACCTCAAGAGCCTCAAGTGACTCATATGCCTCAATATCCTTTTGTTGAGGAGGATATGACTAATGAGTAGTTTTGGGCTACCCTAATGAACTTGACCCAACTCAAGAAGGCTCAAGCTAATTCTCTCAACAATCACTATGTTGACCAAGATAATCATGGAGATATACATCAACCAAATGATAGTACTACCGCCTCTAGAATTTGAGATTTCACGAGGATGAACCCTCCCACTTAACCTGTAACTAAGGTTGATTGACATCCATAAGGTTTCGTAGATGAGGTTTTCAATGTGGTAAATGCTATGGGTGTTACCCATAGCGAGAAAACGGAGTTAGCTGCTTATTAACTCAAAGATGTTGCTCAAGTGTGGTTTAGGCAATGGAGGGTCAAGATACCCTTAGAAAGAAGTCCTGTTACTTGGGAGGAATTCAAAGATTATTTCCTAGATATTTTCTTTCTCCTAGAGTGGAGGGACAAGAAGATAGTTGAATTCATGAACCTTTGTCAAGGGGGAAATAGTTTGCAAGAGTACTCTTTTAAATTCATTCAACTCTTTAAGTATGCCCTAACCATGGTATCCAACCCTATGGATAGAATGAACAAATTTGTGATTGGAGTTTTTATCTTTGTGGAGAAAGAGTGTCATACGGTAATGCTTCTTACTTGGTCTATGCACAACAAATTGAGGAATCCAAAATTAGGGAGATAAGGTAAGAGGGTAAGAGGCCTAGGTCGGATGATTGTAGTAAACAAAAACCAAAGAAGAGTATCTACTATCAACATTCCTCCATGGGAAAGAGGGATAAGGACCCAAACAAAATTTCCCAAGGTGGTGGCCACACTATTGAGAGTATTAGGTTCCTACTTGTGGGAAGAAACATTAGGGTAAGCCCCGTGCCAGAACGGATGATTGTTTTGCTTGTGGTAATAAAGTTAACAATATGAGGCACTTTGCTAACATAAAATAATGAGGAAAGATATCAATCAAGCTTCCGTAGATCCTAATTCTTCAAAGAAAACCCTCCATATGAGATGGGAGCTAGAAGAGATAACTAACCTGGAGCTGATAGTCCCGGTAAGTCTACACTCTTTATGATTTTTGCTTTTATGCTACGAAATGAGTTTATATATTTTCATAATTATATTATCATTTAATATTGATCAATTTCTAAAAGAATGGATTTTTTAAAAAATTGACATGCTTAATGATGAATACAGTGAATGTTCACTGTTGAAATCCTCATTTTTGAAGAAAATTGTTGTCTTGAATCGAAGATTCAATGTGTGTAAGAATGTTTTATATGAGTATGTTTAATGTTAAATGAGGTTGTTCATCCATAAAAGAAAGAAAAGGGTGAATTTTGAACTTGTGAAATTTTAGTAAAGTGCTAGTGTGGCGACGTGTTTGAAAGTGTGAAATTGTGCTCCTTATTAGTTGATTCTTTGATGTTGTATATTTGATACTTGATTGATATGTTTTAAGTGATTCTATGTGATTCCTTCTTGTTCTTGACGTTTTAGTGTCATTCAAGGACGAATGTTAGTCTATGTGGGGGGAAATCTAATGCCCTAAACCTAACTAAGGTGAACTAGATACTTGTAAGTGTTTCTTGAGTTAATCTGAACTTAAAATTAGTTATATTAATGTTCCTACGAAGTGTGTGAAGTTTGGTTATGTTTGGAGCTGAAACATACGAGAATGTACACAACGTTTGAAAGGTGTGCCTTAGAAAGTACGTATGTGTCTTGATGTGATTGCGTGAGTTTTATGTGTTTGTTTTCATCAAAATTGATGTGGGATGTTCCTACAACCGAGAATACTATGTTTAGGGTTTTAAATTATGGGTAATACTCCATCTAGGACCCACGAAGGGTGCTAGAAGAGGACCCAAGACGTAGCAGCCAAGCTGCCAAAGCTGAGCAATCGACGCCTACAGTCTACTATCTGTCGACTTAGTGATGCCCCGTTGTTTGGGTGGCGTAATAACACACATAGTGGGATCCTAGGACCCCATGAAGTAGTCGCTGAAGCCATCGATGACCTAGTAGAGCGGGCCATATAGCAAATGACGCCCAATAGCTCGGGGTAGTTGATTGGCACCTGTAAAAGTTGTTGAACGTCTTCTGCCAGCTTAAGGTACTTTGTATAAATTCACGCTAAGTATTTTAAGACCCTAGGAAGTTACTTCTAGGGTTTTTAAATTATATTATATTAGTTTTAAGTCCTAGACCTAGACAAGACCCATCACTTCAAATATTCAAACTCTTTCTCTAAAGAAAACGCTTTTAATGGAACCATTGGAGATAAGACTCAAGGAGGCCAAGGAGGAATGGTTTGTACGTGTTTATTACACAATAACTAGTGGGTTTCCATATCATTGAGGTATGGTATCCATCCTTTAATCCTCTTCCATTCAAGGAGTCATTTCTAAATTATTTCAATAAGGGGTTTTCAAACTCTACTTTCTTCTATCTTTGATTTTAAGCATGGGACTTCTTGTAAAAGTGTTTTTAATGATTCAAATGTATTTATTATAGTATAAAATGATTATATTAATGTCAAAAACCTATGAACTCAGGTTTATGCATATTTCAAACTTTTAGTTTAAGAGATGGGTTAAATGAGCATGTTTATGTAGGGTATGAACTTTGGTT
Source organism: Solanum lycopersicum (assembly GCF_036512215.1). Classification (NCBI taxonomy): domain Eukaryota; kingdom Viridiplantae; phylum Streptophyta; class Magnoliopsida; order Solanales; family Solanaceae; genus Solanum; species Solanum lycopersicum. The sequence continues at coordinate 36,508,440 of NC_090811.1, forward strand.
TTCTTATGTTGTTATTATAATTTAGATACTTCCCTAAGGGACTTATTATGATGAAATATTTATAAATTGGTTATAGGTGGTTATTGTTTTGTTAAATTGTTAGTTTTTTGTATCGTGTAATTTTTATTATAGATTGATTTTGAGTGGTATGGTCCACCTTCTTGGTGGTGGTTTTTGTTTGATAAACATTACACTACTTAGTATGTATTGTGAGTATTTATTTGAAGGCATAATATGTGTAATAAAGTGATATTGAAGATTGTTCTTGTAATGTGTTTTATGAAGTTTGAATTGCATGTTTGGCTTACATTATGCCTAGATGAAGGATATGATTGTGTGAAACATTTAAAGTGTTTTAATTGATGAATGTATGTCTAAAGCATGTATTGAAGTTAATGTGAATGACATTATTTTTATGTACAAGATGTTCTAACATGTGCACACACATTTAAATGAATGTATGAAGCTAATTTGAGTAAAAAGGGGATTGTTGGGGTGAACACTCTTTGTGAGTTGAGATGAATTGTTTAGTAGCAACCTCACTACCTCCCAAGAGATTTCTAAGATATGTCGGAGGATGAATATCCTTCATGAGTTGATATGTGCTGTTCACTAGTTATCCTTAATCTATAGTTTATAATGTAAAGAATCTGTGGGGAATTAAGCCTAGCACCGAGAGGATATGAAGAAGGGGTGGTTACACTTCGTAAGAGGAGATGTTTCATTCCAATGTACCTCTTGAGATGGGTACTCTTCATTAGTAAAGAATGAGTTACACAGTAGCAATCTCCTTATCACTTAACTATGTGCCCGCATAGGTGTAGACATTGTGAAAGCCATGTAAAAGCTAATAAATGTACGGCCTTACTCTAGGAAAGTGTGGATCCCTCATTCGATAGGGGTTAATATTGGGATTCCATATCTACATCTCATGGTATATGTAGGTTAATTTAACTAAGATAAAAGAATTGAATGAACTAAGTTATTTAAAAGAATGTACTACTTAGGGTAGGTGGTCGTAAGGGATGCTATCAATCCGTTGCACTAAGTAGGACCTTTCGAAAGGGAAGTCTTGGTGACAAACCTTATAAAAGGGTGTACTACTTTGAGTTGGTAGTGCTTTGGGACACAATCTACTCATTGCACTAAGTAGGCATTCCGAAAGGGAAGTTTTTGTTGTGTTGTTGGGTGTTCTTCTAATTTCTTGATATTGAGTGGTGACTTGTTCCCCCGGGATGAGTAAGATCTTGGTGGTTAGTCCTAAGGATCTCCTTGGTGTGTATTGTAAGAGGTTTTTAGACGTTCCTTCATGTCATACCTTAGAGTCTTAGGATAACCCTGACTAGGAAACTTCTACAGAAATGAACTCATTTCCTCATTGGCAATATCTTGGAAGTTCACTATCTGTGGAACCTTTTTAGTTCACTGTAATGTTTTTCCTAAATCACTATAATTTGTGTTAATTTATTGTGAAGTGCTCAATCCAAGGGAATCCATTTGTAGCACTAAGTTGGACTAGTAGTATGGGATGCAACTCTCACATTGTACTTAGTGTGACCGATAAAGTCCTATTGGAGAAGGGTACTTACAAGAATTTCGTATGACTGAATGTTTAGCACATGTTTTGCCAAGACTATGGTTGGTCGTCATGAGGATCACTTCGGTGTGACTTGAAGGAGGTGTATGGGCGGTCCCTTGTTGTCTTACCTTTGTGAGTAAAAAGGGTTCACATGACTTGGACTGTGCCATTCACTATAATGTCCTAACTAATTCATTGTAAAGTTCTAATGTTACATTAAAATGTGACTTTCTCTAAAATTGTGAAAGTCCTTCTTTGTGTATTAAATGATAATCCTTATACTATTTAAAATCTTAAATCATGCATGTTGTACTTATTTGGCATGAAAGGTTATTTTACTAAAATGTCCCTTTTTACATGATTTTGCATCTGCCATACTTAGTACATTATTTTGTACTAACCCCATACTTTTATATACTCTATGAGTATAGATTGGAAGCAAGATTGAAAGATAGAAGGAAAAGCATGGGAAAATTTCTCACAAGGAAAAGTATGTCCTCATATATTCGATGGCATAGTCCTTTTCTTATTTTCTTATTTAAAGGCTCGTTATGTATTTCTTTTTAATGTAAAGGGACATGTCCCTAATATATTATTTCGTGTCTATAAGTTTTCTTGTATTTATGAGATTCCTTAAATATTTATTAAAGACTAGTTTTTTATTAAATGTGTAGAAAAGTTTTAATTTCGCACTACGTTTTATGTCTTATGTAATGAATGATAGTTAAATGTATCTTTTATCAACCTCTTGTCTTTAGTTTAATTGGACAAGAATACAAGGAGATAAACAAATAGTAGAGAGGAGGGAGGTATAGGTAATGAGAGGATCCCTCCTTGTATTGGCCAAGTTCCTATTGTTGGCCTAGTGGAAGAGAATGAGGAGGTTCCCCTTCAAGAACCTCAAGTGGCACTGGAACCTCAAGATCCTCAAGTGATTGTGATGCCTAAATCTCTTTTTTTGAAGGGGTATATGACTAATGTGGACTTGAGGGCTTCCCTAAAGAACTTGACCCAACTTATGACGGCTCAGTCTCATGTCATCAACAATAACTTTTTTGCTGTAAGAACCCGAATATGACTTAGGTTAACTAGAACTTTACATTTTGGTATTGATGGTATAAGTTCCTAAATAGGTCTAATATATGGTATTAAGGCAATTCCTTAAGTATTAGGTGAATTAGAAGTCAAACGTCAAGCGACTACCAAGATGTTCCACTACAAAGTCACCTATGTTCCTCATATAAGGGTACTATGTGTTTAAGTGTGATTTATGAGGTTTTAAGGTCATTAAATGCGTTATTGTAGCATGTATAGGAAGTGTGTCAAGTTTAACGGAGTTGGAGGTAAAACGTCAAAGAATATCCTTGACGTTTGAAAGATGTGCCTTGAAATGATCTTGTGTGTCTACGCATGTTTCATTGAGTTTTACATGTTTGTTTTGGATGAAATTTATGTGAGAGGTGCGAAAATCATTGATGATAATGTTTTGGTTGGAAACGTCTGGGCAAACATATGAAAGGACCAACAAAGTGTCCTTGAGGAAGGACCCAAAGCTTGATGTCAAGGCTACCCAAGATAACCCAAACAACGGAGGCAGTCGACGCCCTGTGGGCCAATCGATGTCCCGTGGGTGGCATGAATTCGTTTGTTACTTATACTAGGAATCAAAGATTCAATTTTCGAGGCTCTGACCCAGCCGACCGAGGACATCACAGTCCGTTTGTGGATTGACACCCCATCGATGGGTAGTCGTCGTCTTAGGGCCTATGTTCCTGCGCAGATTCACTGTTAAGTTAGGGGTGATATTGTAATTTCACCCCGCTCCCAAATCATAGTATTGGAGGCTTAGTAAGGGTATTTTAAACATGTATATAAGTTTTTAATACATAGAATATTTCATTATTCCAAATCAAAACACCAAAATCCCTTAGAAATTCCAAAAAACTCTATTGAAGTCCAAAATCATGGAAGAGCTTCGTGTGACGTTTTGAGTGGAGATTCTTCATCAAAGTGAAGAATTAGATTCATCAAGGTGTGGATTTTGATCCTTGAAACTCGTTTCATCAAGGATCCCCAATTCTAAAGATATTTTCTATAGTTTTCAAGTTGAATTGTCCTATTGTATTATTTTACCAAGTGTTCTTGAATTAATGACTTACAAAAATTTAATAATTATTTAATTGATATTGTATTGATGATTTTAACCTAAATTATGTATGAACCCATGAATTTGATGAACCCTAGATTTTTACTATGTTATAGGTTACATGATATTGATTTAATATTGAAGAATTATGATTTAGATTTCAATGGGCTTTCTAATGATATAAGAATTGTATTCACTTGATATCTAGGTTATATTAGATCGATGAATATCTATTAAATTTACCTAGTTTCACTGATTATCATAGTTTCTACGTTGAATTATTGTTCATGGACATCGGTAGGGGACTTATGGGGTTGAATTGGATAATTTAGCATCAAATTAAGGTAATGAGGATGTGGTGGGTGATAATATGCCCTACTTCCATTATTTTTATGTTATTTATGCCTCAATTATGTTGTGATTAGTATGGTACACTTATGGTGGCAGTGTTATTTGCATTACTTGAAATTGATGTAACCTTGTCAGCATTATTTTGTGGAATATGATGATCATGTCCTTGTCGACACTATTTGATGTAATGTGGATTTTTGTGTATTTTATTATATTAATTATGATGATATATCTCTACTTTTCAAGCAATGTGAAAGTATATGATATCCATTGATGTTATATAGGTGATCATGTTAGACTATGACTATGTACTTATATGTGTAGTATTAGATGTTGATACATGATTGTTCCTACTTGAAAATATGAGTTATGATGGTTATATTGATAAAGATATAGTAATGTATAGGATTGCATTAAAAAGATAAGGGTCATCGTAATTGCGTAAAAGAATGACATGCTATATCTGAATGTAGTGTTTTGTTTGGTAGACTTGTGTCCCTTACTTGATATGTGAATGAATGTTATGATATTATGATATGTCTTGACTAGGTAGGCTTAGTGCACCCTTGTCATGCATGAATGAATGATATGTGAGACCTTAGAGGATGCTTAGAAGAATATGTACGTGGTCAATGTTATGTTATGAATTTAGAGGTCTAGGGTCATAATGGTATCCTTCATGTAAAGAAATGGTGGACATATGGTTAATTGGCTGGAAGGGAATAATATTAATCCTTAGGAAAGTCAAACGAGCTATCTTAGTTGCAATTGAAAGGTAAAATTAGTGGACCTCTTTGGTAGGGTGAATGTAATGGGGTTATGAACTAGATAAGGAAACCTCATCATGTAATCCTTTAATGTCAATAACTCTATTACAACTAAGGCTTGCACCGAGTGATTATGTAATGGGAAGTAGCTCTACATGAGAATGTGACTTTAGGACAATGTACTTTTACTTGATAATGAGACTTGAGTGCATAAAAGCCCTTGATATTCCTTAACTATGTGCCTACATGTGATGTGTCCTAGTTCTACCCTTGGTAAGTAGAACATCGTCATTGGAGTAGGTTAGAACTCCAAATCCATATTTAGTTATTAGGGTCTATGTCGGTTATTTCCTATTCTCATCATGTAGGATTGTAACGACCTGTTTAGTCATTTTGAGCAACAGATGTTATTTCTGGAAAACTAACTGAGACGATGGATCCCACGACGGACCGTCATGGGCACAACGGACCGTCGAGGGGGCCTCGTTTCAAAACACTTAGAAATTCTAAAAAATGGATACTGAAATCGATTCTCTGAACTTCGTAATGGAATGGCCGGACAGACCGTCACAGGCGTGACGGACCGTCGCAGACTCTTTAAGGGAATTGAGTCTCTGAACTCTGTGACGGAGCAGTTGGACGGACTGTTGCAGGCATGACAGGCCGTCACAGGCTGCATAATCCCGGGCTGAGTCGGATTTCTTTAATGTTTTAAGGGACGTTTTTGACTATTCCTTCTTTAATTATAAAGTTAGTGGGTTAATGTTAATAAGTCTAATAAAGATAATGAATCTTAAAAGATGTTAATATACTTAATCTAATGAACCTAATTTCTAAATGAGTATGATGAGGAGGCGTGAGTCCTCATTGATGTGCTTGGTGTTGTAACCAAGGGTTATGGTAATTGTAAATGTTGCATGCTAAGGATATTAGTTAATTTTATGATGTTATCTGATATATACCGTTTTCTATTTTGAGTTGGCCGATGATACCTACTCAGTACTTGTGTTTGTACTGACCCCTACTTGTATTTGTTTTCTTTGTTAATTGTGGAGTGCAGCAAACGTACCGTCGTCTTCAACTCAACCGCAGCTCTAGCAAGTTTTCATTATTATGGATATCAGGGTGAGCTAATGCTTCTAGCTTTGACTGGATCCTCCTCTTCATGTCTTGATGCCTTGAAGTTCCGGCATGGACTAGCTGTTTATGTATTTTAGCTTCTTAGATACTCTTAGATTTAGTAATTTGAAGTAGATGTTCTTGTGATGGTGACTTCCAGATTTTGGGGATAATAATAGTTGTTGAGTTTTTAGAAGTTATTGAATTGGGTTTTATTAATGAGTTTAAGTCTTCCGCATTACTTTCTGTTGATATTATATTGAAATGTTAAGGTTTAGATTGGTTGGTTCGCTCACATAGGAGGGTAAGTGTGGGTGCATGTCGCGACTCGATTTGGGTCGTGACAAAATTGGTATCAGAGCATTAGGTTCGTTGGTCTCATCACACAAGAACGAGTCTAGTAGAGTCTTAAGGAACGGTAGGGGGACGCCTTTACTTTTTTTTGAGAGGCTATAAGACTTCAGGAAAATTCCATTCTTTCTTTCTTTGTTTCGTGCTATTACTTGGATCCAATTGGTATCTAGGTGATACAAATTGGTATCTGACCATCTTCACTCTATTTCGCAGATAGTTAGAACTAGAGCAACAACGACTGCGCCAACACCAACACCGGCAAGACAAGAAGCGTCTGAGCCAGCCACTGGGGCTGTAGCTCGAAGAGGAATAGGGGCAAGAGGCCGTGCAAGAGGTCGTGGGAGGACGTCCTCTAGAGGAAGAGGACAAGCACCTAGCCCATCTGATACTAGGGCGGTAACTCCTCCACCGACTAAGGAAGTAGTAAGAGAAGGGGAGGATGGGGAAAATGAACAAGTACAGAATGAGGAATTACCACCCAACCTACCCCAGAGATGATCAATCAGGTTCTTGCTTATCTTAGCGGGCTATCTGATCAAGGCCAGACACCTCCAATGTTTTCTGCAGCAGCACCTCAGTCTCCGGAGGTACAACATGCGGCTACTGTGGCTCCCCGCATGGATGCCTCATTGGAAATAGGCACATTTCCTCGTCTGACTACAGGGCCTATAATGATAAATGATCAACATGAACTTTTAAGTAAGTTCTTGAAACTGAAACCTCCAGTCTTCAAGGGTGCTGAATCTGAGGATGTGTACGATTTTCTGGTTGACTGTCATGAGCTACTACACATGATTGGTATAGTAGAACGGTTTGGTGTTGAGTTTGTGACTTATCAACTTCAAGGGAACGCCAAAATGTGGTGGTGGTCGCATGTTGAGTGTCAACCAACAGAGGCACCACCTATGACTTGGGCATCATTCTCTAGCTTGTTTATGGAGAAGTATATCCCTTGGACTTTGAGGGATAGGAAAAGAGATGAATTCTTGAGCCTAGAGCAAGGTGAGATGTCGGTTACTGCATATGAGGCTAAGTTTCGTGCACTTTCCAGATATGCCACTCAGCTTTGTATCAGTCCACAAGAGCGGATTCGCCGTTTTGTGAAGGGGTTGGGATCAAAGTTGCGAATTTCAGCCTTACAGATAGCGGCTACATCGAAATCCTTTCAAGAAGTGGTGGACTTCGTGATAGAGGTGGAAGGAGTGAAGCCAGATGACTTCACCATGGCATCAACAACAAAAAGGTTTCGAAAGGGAGGTGAGTTTAATGATTCTTACTCCAGAGGACAGGGTTCAGGAGGTTACCCAGTCCGACCAATTTAGTCCTTACTACAGACTGTAGTTGGGGGACCACCTCAAACCGGTCAACATTTCTCTGAGGTTGGAGGTTATTCCCAGACTTCGTCATTCTCAAAGAGACCAATGCTTGAATCCCGAGAATGTTATGGATGTGGGGAGACTGGACACACCAAGAGGTATTGTCCAAAACAGAATTAGAGACCTCCCATAGTCCGAGGTAGAGGTGGTCATGGAAGAGGCTGTCATTCTGGAGGACATGGTGGTCGAGGTAATGGTGGTCACTAAAACGGCCAGGGTGATGGGCAAACTGTAGCCACTACAGCACAACATGGTAGGGGCAACGGACAAATAGGTGACAGGGCCCATTGTTACGCAATCCCTAGGCGGTCTGAAGTGGAGACATCGTATGTTGTTATCACAAGTAATCTTTTGATTTGTGATTGCATGGCTTCTGTATTATTTGATCCTGACTCCACATTTTCATATGTATCTTCCTCATTTGCTAATGGTCTTAACTTACATTGTGAATTGCTTGACATACCTATTCGTGTGTCTACTCCGGTGGGTGAGTCTGTAATAGTTGAAAGGATATATAGGTCTTGTTTGGTGAATTTTGTGGGGAACAATACTTATGTAGACTTGGTTATTTTGGACATGGTTGATTTTGATGTAATTCTAGGTATGACTCGGCTTTCTCCGAATTTTGCAATCTTGGATTGTAATACTAAAACAGTGACGTTAGCCAAGCCTGGGACAGATCCGTTAGTGTGAGAGGGCGACTACACTTCCAATCCGATTCGTATCGTCTCCTTTCTTTGTGCTAAGAAAATGGTTAGTAAGGGTTGTCTAGCTTTCTTGGCACATCTCAGGGATGACACTACTCAAGTACCTTCAATTGAGTCGGTTTCAATAGTCCGCGAATTTTTAGATTTGTTTCCTGCAGACCTTACTGGTATGCCACCGGATAGAGATATTGACTTCTGCATCGATCTTGAACCGGGTACTCGCCCCATTTCTATACCCCCTTATAGAATGGCTCCCGCGGAGTTAAGAGAGTTAAAGGCACAACTTCAAGAGTTGCTAAGCAAAGGCTTTATTAGACCAAGTGCATCTGCTTGGGGTGCTCCGGTATTATTTGTGAAGAAAAAGGATGGGAGTTTTCGGATGTGCATAGACTACAGACAGTTGAACAAGGTAACTATTAAGAACAAGTATCCCATTCCTCGTATTGATGACTTGTTCGATCAGTTACAAGGTGCTTGTGTCTTCTTTATGATTGACTTGAGATCCGGTTATCATCAATTGAAAATACAAGCAACGGATGTGCCAAAGACTGCTTTTCGGACCAGGTATGGGCATTACGAATTTGTAGTGATGTCTTTTGGTCTTACAAATGCCCCTGCTGCTTTCATGAGCTTGATGAATGGGATTTTTAAGCCATATTTGGATCTCTTTGTGATCGTATTTATTGATGATATACTGATATACTTACAGAGCAAGAAAGAAGATGAGGAGCATTTGAGAATGGTACTGGAAATGTTAAGGGAGAAGAAACTCTATGCCAAATTCTCCAAGTGTGAGTTTTGGCTAGATTCAGTGTCCTTCTTGGGGCACGTGGTGTCTAAGGAGGGCGTGATGGTGGATCCTTCTAAGATTGAGACAGTGAAGAATTGGGTAAGACCTACTAATGTGTCAGAAATAAGGAGCTTTGTTGGTTTAGCTAGCTATTACCATCGATTTGTCAAGGGAATCTCTTCCATTGCTTCCCAACTGACGAACTTGACTAAGCAGAATGTTCCATTTGTGTGGTCAGACGAGTGTGAAGAAAGCTTTCAGAAGCTCAAGACTTTGTTAACTACTGCACCAATTCTCACCTTGCCCGTGGAAGGTAAGAATTTCATTGTCTATTGTGATGCATCCTATTCTGGTTTGGGTGCAGTGCTAATGCAAGAGAATAATGTAGTTGCTTATGCTTCAAGGCAATTAAAGGTGCATGAACGCAATTACCCGACCCACGATTTGGAATTGGCCGCAGTTGTGTTTGCATTAAAGCAATGGAGACATTATTTATATGGGGTTAAGTGTGAAGTCTACACGGATCATCGTAGCATACAGTACGTCTTTACTCAGAAAGATTTGAACTTGAGACAGAGGAGATGGATGGAACTACTGAAGCACTACGACATCACTATCTTGTATCATCCGGGAAAGGCTAATGTTGTGGTAGACGCCTTAAGTAGAAAGGCAGGAAGCATGGGAAGTCTAGCTCACTTGCAAGTTTCTAGATGTCCATTGGCTAGAGAGGTTCAGACTCTGGCTAACGACTTGATGAGGTTAGAAGTGAATGATAAGGGAGGATTGTTGGCTTGTGTGGAGGCAAGATCTTCTTTTCTTGACAAGATTAAGGGAAAACAGTTTACTGATGAGAAACTAAGCAGAATCTAAGATAAAGTATTGCGAGGGGAGGCTAAGGAAGCACAAATCAATGAGGAAGGTGTTTTGAGAATCAAAGGAAGGATATTTGTACCCCGCGTCGATGATTTGATCAACACTATTCTAACAGAGGCTCATAGTTCAAGGTATTCTATACATCCTGGTGCAACCAAGATGTATCGTGACCTAAAGCAACACTTTTGGTGGAGTAGAATGAAGCGTGGTATTGTTGATTTTATTGCCAAATGTCCAAACTGTCAACAAGTAAAGTATGAACACCAGAGGCCCAGAGGAACACTTCAGAGAATGCCCATTCCTGAATGGAAGTGGGAAAGGATTGCAATGGATTTCGTGGTTGGTCTTCCAAAGACAATGGTTAAGTATGACTCTATTTGGGTGATTGTTGATAGGTAAACTAAGTCTGCTCATTTCATTGCGATCAAGGTGACTTACAATGCAAAGAAGTTAGCCAAAATCTATATCTCAGAAATTGTTCGGTTGCATGGGGTTCCACTCTCCATCATATCAGATAGAGGTACGCAGTTTACTTCTAAGTTTTGGAAAACATTGCATGCGGAATTGGGTACTAGGTTGGACCTTAGTACTGCGTTCCATCCTCAGACCGATGGTCAGGCTGAGCGAACGATTCAAGTGTTGGAGGATATGCTTCGTGCATGTGTGATAGAATTTGGCGGTTATTGGGATAGCTTCTTACCCTTAGCAGAGTTCTCCTACAACAATAGCTATCACTCAAGCATTGAGATGGCCCCATTTGAGGCACTATATGGGAGAAGATGTAGGTGTCCCATTGGGTGGTTTGATGCATTTGAGGTTCGACCTGGGGTACTGACCTTCTGAGAGAATCGTTAGATAAAGTGAAATCTATTCAAGAAAAGCTGTTAGCGGCACAAAGTAGGCAAAAGGAATATGCAGATCGAAAGGTTAGAGACTTAGAGTTCATGGAGGGTGAACAAGTCTTGCTGAAGGTTTCACCCATGAAAGGGGTGATGCGTTTTGGTAAAAGGGGTAAATTAAGCCCAAGGTATATTGGTCCCTTTGAAGTACTCAAGCGAGTAGGGAAGGTGGCTTATGAGTTAGCCTTCCCTCCAGGGCTGTCCGGAGTGCATCCGGTATTTCATGTGTCTATGTTGAAAAGATACCATGGGGATTGAAACTACATCATTCGTTGGGATTCAGTTCTGCTTGATGAAAATTTGTCTTATAAGGATGAACATGTTGCTATTCTAGATAGACAAGTTCACAAGTTGAGGTCAAGGGAGATTGCATCCATCAAAGTTCAATGGAAGAATCGACCCGGTGAAGAAGCCACTTGGGAGAAAGAGGCTGACATGCAAGAAAGATAACCACACCTGTTTACAGATTTTTCGCCCTTGTTTTTCTTCTTATGATGGTTCGAGGACGAACGATGGGTAAATTGGTATCTATTGTAACGACCTGTTTAGTCGTTTTGAGCAACAGATGTTATGTCTGGAAAACTGGCTGAGACGATGGATCTCACGATGGACCGTCATGGGCACGACGGACCGTCGAGGGGGCCTCGTTTCAAAACACTTAGAAATTCTGAAAAATGGGTACTGAAATCGACTCTCTGAACTTCGTAACGGAATGGCAGGACGGACCATCACAGGCGTGACGGACCGTCACAGACTCTTTAAAGGAACTGAGTCTTTGAACTCTGTGACGGAGCAGTAGGACAGACCGTCGCAGGCACGACGGGCCATCACAGGCTGCATAATCCCAGGCTGAGTCGGATTTCTTTAATGTTTTAAGGGACGTTTTTGACTATTCCTGCTTTAATTATAAAGTTAGTGGGTTAATGTTAATAAGTCTAATTACTTGGGGGTTAAAAGAGGTAACCTTTAGTAAATTAGTGGGTTATTATTGCCATCTTTTACTCTTAATTATATGCTAATTAGGGTAAAGGAAAGAGGATTTGAATAAAGAAAATAGAAAGAACAAAGAGAGAGAGAGAGAGGATCGAACGAGAAGAGGAAAACACAAAGCTTTGGGGAATTTGCTTGCTTGATAACTAATCTTCGGTGGAGGTAGGTTATGGTTTTTATACTATTCGTAGTAAACTCTTAATAGAGAATGATATGTATGGGTTGTATTGTAAACCCTTCTATATGCCTAATTGTATGCTTGCATGAATGTGATTATGTAATTGTGATAAAATAAGCATGATGAAGCTATTGAATCCTAAATCTTGAGAAACCCTAATGTACTTTGTTAATGATGATGCCTTAGTGTAAAAGAAGGCTTGATGAACGAAAGTAGTGAGATTAGGGGATCGAGTGCCACGTTCCGGTACCAGGATAGTATATGAGGATCAGGTGCCACGTTCCGGTACCAGGATAGTATATGAGGATCGGAGTGTCACGTTCCGACACCAGGATAGTATATCGATCGGGTGTCACGTTCTGACACCAGGATAGAATGAGGATCGGAGTGTCACGTTCCGACACCAGGATAGTATATGAGGAGCGGAGTGTCACGTACCGACACGAGAGGAATAAAGATAATGAATCTTGAAAGATGTTAATATACTCAATCTAATGAACCTAATTCCTAAATGAGTATGATGAGGAGGCGTGAGTCCTCATTGATGTGCTTGGTGTTGTAACCAAGGGTTATGGTAATTGTAAATGCCGCATGCTAAGGATATTAGTTGATTTTATGATGTTATCTGATATATACCGTTTTCTATTATGAGTTGGCCGATGATACCTACTCAGTACTTGTGTTTGTACTGACCCCTACTTGTATTTGTTTTCTGTGTTAATTGTGGAGTGAAGCAAACGTACCGTCATCTTCAACTCAACCGCAGCTCTAGCAAGTCTTCATTACTCCAGATATCAGGGTGAGCTACTGCTTCTAGCTTTGACTGGATCCTCCTCTTCATGTCTTGATGCCTTGAAGTTCCGGCATGGACTAGCTGTTTATGTATTTTAGCTTCTTAGATACTCTTAGATTTAGTAATTTGAAGTAGATGTTCTTGTGATGATGACTTCCAGATTTTGGGGATAATAATAGTTGTTGAGTTTTTAGAAGTTATTGAATTGGGTTTTATTAATGAGTTTAAGTCTTCCGCATTACTTTCTGTTGATATTATATTGAAATGTTAAGGTTTAGATTGGTTGGTTCGCTCACATAGGAGGGTAAGTGTGGGTGCCAGTCGCGACCCGATTTGGGTCGTGACATGGATACTTACTAGTTCTAAGATGTTCTATGAAGTTTAGGTAGATGTATAGGACGCTATCTAAATATTGCACAATAGTCTTTAAAGGAGTTAGTAAGAGTCCCTAGGTCTAGTCTTAGACCATTACCTAAATGCCCTTTATCTGATCTATGAATCTTAATGAACTAATGAACTAATGACTCATGTTATGAAGTATGTAAATGAAATAAGTACCTATGTAGAGTAGTTAAGGGTTTTCTAGTTTAGGTGTGAAGGGAGCATAAGAATGCTCACTTCTTATGTTACCTAGATGAGTCTTAAGAATGACTCTAGTTAGAGAAGATGTTGATTATGTGGCCATGATCAGAACTTCGGAAATCATAGGGATTATTTAAGTAGTCTTGAAGAGGTCAATCATGGACGTTTATCTTCTTGATCTACATAAATATATCTTTTGATAGCCTTTGATGAGGAAATGTAATCGTGTCTATGTGATGATATGTTTTGATGTCTTGAAGTGTGTATGTAACTAATTATAAGTAATCTTAAGGGTCTTTTAGGCATATTTATATATTGGTGTTTGTTAATGTGACTTAAATGAATCTTAGGATAGCTTTGAGTGGGATACTTACATGTTAAAGGGTATCTAAAGTGAAGGTTAAGTGCCTTACTATACATTGAATAGACTTCACTGTAACAATGTATCCACTCATTGTTAAGTGACCCTAAAAATTCATTAATTGGTTTAAATTTTATCTTATGTGTTTCTAAGTTGATAAATATTGTTCTTATGATTATAATATGATTTTCTAAGAGAAAAGAGGCAAATCTCAAATAAAAGTCCATTTTTATGATTTTTATACATAATGTCATACTTAGAACATGTGGTTGTACTAACTCTATGCTTTTATCTATTTATATAATTCTTGGTAGGTGAAGAGATTTTGGAAAGTGAAGACTTTGACTGTAACATCGTTCAAGTTAAGTTGAAGTATGTCCTCACTTGACTCGAGGACATATATGTCTTTTATGTTTCTTATTGCAGTATTGTCATAGACTAAGTATTTTTATATTCTTATTGTGTATGGACCGTGTCCCATGTATTTTTGTGTCTTATGATGATGAGATTGAGAATTAGTATTTCCTATATGAAAGAGTATTTAAAGACTATGATATGTTTAGTTCAAAAGGTTCAATTCCGCACTACTTTTCACTATGTTTATGCGATGAATAATATTTAAGGGCTTGTACAAGACATCTGAGAAGTCTAGTATGCTGGTTGCAATCGGAGATTGCCCTATATTCTAGGGTGTGGATTCGGGATGTGATAGTTGCCTAATATAATCAAGGAGATTAACCTGAATCTAATGTCATTACTCCCGCCTCTAGGTTCGGGATTTCATGAGGATGAACCCTCCCACTTTTCATGTCACCAAGGTGGATGAAGATCCACAACATTTCATAGATGAGATTTTCAAAGTGGTAGATGATATGGGTGTGACCCCCAGGGAGACAGCGTAGTTAGCGTCTTATCAACTCAAAGATGTGTCTCAAGTATGGTTTGAGCAATGGAGGGTCAAATATTGTTTGAGAAACGAAGGGTTGAGACCCTAAGAAAGAGGTCCAATTGATTGGGATGAATTGAAAGAGGCTTTCCGGAGATAAGGAAAGAGGGATAGAGGCCTAGGTAGGGTTATTCTAGTAAACAAAAAACTAAGAAGAGATTCTATAACAAAGATTCTTCAATGGGAAACAAGGATAAGGCCCGAAACAAAATTTCCCAAGGTGGTGGCCATACTTTTTAGAAGACTAGGTGCCCTACTCATGGGAAGCAACATTTGGGTAAGTGTCTTTCAGGAACAGATGGTTGTTTTGCTTGTAGTAATAAGTTCCACAAGACGAGGGACTTCCCTAACGTCAAAGTATGAGGAAAAGAGGTCAATAAAGCTTCCCTAGATCCTAATTATCCAAAGAAGAACCCTCCCTATGGGATGTGCTCTAGGAAGGATAACTAATCCTAAGTTGATAGTCCCAGTAAGTCTTAACTATCTATGATTGTTTTTTTTATGTTATGATATAAGTTTATATAGCTTAATACTTCATATTGTTTTGTCATTTTGATGAATTGATCAAAGAATGGCTTTTTGAAAAATTTGACATGCTTAACAATGAATACAATGAATGTTCACTAAAAAAATTCTCATTTTTGAAGAAAATTATTTTTTGTTGAATTTAAGTTCCGATCTGTTTAAAAATGTTGTATATGAGTATTTTCAATATTGTAGAAGGTATTTCATCCATAAAAGAAAGAAAATGGTGACTTTTGAACTTGTGACGTTTTACTAAAGTGCTTGACCGACAAAGTGTTTGAAAGTGTGAAATTGTGCTCTTTGTTAGTTGATTCTTTGATTTTGAATATCTTATCCTTGATTGAAATGTTTTATGTGATTCTAAGTGAGTCCTTGTTGTTCTTGAAGGTTTAGTGTCATTGAGGACGAATGTTATTCTAAATGGGGGAGAATGTAACGCCCTAAAAAATTAAGGTGAACTAGAGAATCATGAGTGTTTATTGAGTTAATTTTAATATAACATGAGTTATATTAGTGTTATTAGTCAATGTGTGATATTTGGTTAAGTGTGGAGGTCAATCATCCGAGAACATCAATGACGTTCGGAAGGTGTGCTGTAAAAAGTACTTGTGTGTTTTGATGTTCTTGGGTGAACTTTACATATTTTTTTTTATCAAAATTGATGTGCGATTTTACTAGACATAGAATAATATGTTTTGCGTTTTAAAGTTTGGGTAGAGCTCCTTCAAGGACAAATGATGACTTCTAGAAGAGGACCAAAGCGTAGCACCCAAGCTTGGCAATCGACGCCCACAGTCTACTGTCTGTAGACTCAACAACTCCTTGTCATTTGGGGGGGGGCATAGTACCATATTTAGTTAGAGCCTATAAACCCATGAAGCATCCTCTGAATCCATCGACACTCAGTAGAATGAGCCGTCGATCAAACGACACCCAATAGCTTGGGTAGATCGATTGACATAAGCAAAAGTTGTTGAACGTCTGCTGCGAGCATTGGGTGTTTTGTATAAACTCACCCTAAATATTTTAAGACCCTAGGAGATTTTTTTAAGGTATTAAAGTTTTATTAGATTAGTTTTAAGTCCTAGACCTAGACACGACCCCTCACTTCAAATATGCATACTCCCTGTCAAAAGAAAAGTCTCTCAAAGGCACCATTAGAGCTAACACTCAAGGTGGGAAAAGAGGGATGATTTGGACGTCTTTAATAATAAAATATTGTGGTTTTCGTTCTCATTTAGATATGGTATCTATCCTTGGACCCTCTTCGATAAAAGGAGTCATTTCCAAAAGATTTCAAAAAGGGTTTTTCAAAGTCTACTTTCTTCTATCTTTGATTTTAAGCATGGGTCTTCTTGTAAAAGTGTTTTCATGATTCAAATGTGTTTTTATAGTATGAGTTGATTATTTTAATGTAATAACCCTAATGAGCTCATGTTTATGAATTTAAAACTTTAGCTTAAGAAATAGGTTAAATGAGCATTTTGATGTAGGGTACAAACTTTTCTTTTCTTGTGTTGTTATTATGATTTAGATACTTCCCTAAGGGCCTCATTATGATGAAATATTGACAAATTTGTTATAGGTGGTGATGGTTTTGTTAAATGGTGAGTTGATTGTATTGTAAATTTTTTATTATAGATTGCTATAGAGTGGTATGGTCCACCTTCTTTGTTGCGGTGTGTATTTGATGAACGTGATATTATTTAGTATGTATTGTCAGTGTGCCTTTGGTTCCCTAACATGTTAAATGAAGTGATATTGAAGAAGGGTCAAGCATTATGTTTTGTGAAGTGTTAATTTGCATGTTTTTCTTAGATTATGCCTAAATAGAGTATATGATTATGTAAAGCATGTAAAATGTGTGAATTGATGAATGTTGGTCTGAATCATGTATAAAAGGTAATGCAAATTAAATGATTCTTAGATGCAAGATTGGCTCACAAGTACACACACACACACTTAAATGAATTTATGAAGCTAAGTTGAGTAAAAATGGGAGTTTTGGGGAGAACACTCTTCGTGAGTTGAGATGAAGTATTTAGTACCAACATCACTACCTCCCAAGAGCTTTCTATGATAGGTCGAAATAAGAATACCTTTTGTGAGTTGAGATGTGGTGCTCACTAGTTATTCTAAGACTATAGTTTATAATGTTATGAATCCATGCGGAGTTATGCCTAGCACCGAGAGGATATGAATAAAGGGTGGTTACACTTCATGAGTTGAGATATTGTACTCTTATGTACCTCTTGAGATGAGTACTCCTCGTTAGTAGAGGATGATTTTATTAGTAGCAATCTCCTTATCCGTTAACTATATGTGTGCATAGGTGTAGTATTGGTAAAGCCATGTAAAAGCTAAAAAAGTATGACCTTACTCAAGTCAAGTGAGGATCTCTCATTCAATAGGGATTAAAATTGGGATTCGATGTCTAGGTCTCATGGCCTATGTCGGTTAAGCTAACTCCGACAAAAGAATTGAATGAACTAAGTCTTCTAAAAGAACACACTAGTTAGGATAGGTGGTGGTATGGCACGCTATCTATCCATTGCCCTAAGTAGGGCCTTCTGAAAGGGAAGTCTTGGTGCCAAATCTTCTAAAAGAGTGTACTACTTTTGGTAGGTTGTGGTATGAGACGCCATCTACTCATTGCACTAAGTAGGCATTCCGAAAGGTAAGTTTTTGGTGTGTTGTAGGGTGTTCTTCTAATGTGTTGTGGTTGAGTGATGACCTTTTCTCCCGAGTGGAGTAAGATCTTAGTGGGTAGTCTTAAGAATCGCCTTGGTGTGTACTGAACGAGGTGTTTCAACGTTTCCTTCATGTCATACCTTAGAGAGTCTTAGAATAACCTCAATTTGGAAACTTCTACGGAAATGAGTGCACTTCCTAATTGGCAATACTTTGGAATTTTACTATCTTTGGAGTCTTTAGTTCAATGTAATGTTTTACCTAATTTAGTCTAATTTTTGTTAAGTAATTGTTAACTTCTCAATCCAAGGGAATGCATTACGAGCACCAAGTGGGAGTAGTAGTATGGGATGATACTCTCACATTCCACTTAGTGTGACCTATAAAGTCTTATTGGAGAAGGGTACTTACATGAAGTCCGTATTAATGAATGTGTAGCATGTGTTTATCCAAGAGTATGGACTTCGATTTCTGTACGACGTAAGACTATTATTGGTGGTCTTAAGGATCGCCTTTGTGTGCCTTGAAGGGAGTGTATGGGTGGGCAATTCTTTTCTTACCTTACGGAGTCTTAGAATATCTTAGTTAGAGAAAATTCAAAGGAAAAAGGTTTCACATGACTTGGACAATTCCATTCATTGTACTGTCATAACTAGTACACCGTACAATCCTAATGTTACTGTAGTATTTGCCTTTCTTCTAAAATCGTGAAAATTCTTCTTTATATGTTAAATGATGATCCTTATCCAATTTCAACTCTCAAATCATAAATGTTATACTTATTTGGAATGCAAGGTTATTTTACTAAAATGTCCTTTTTTACATGGTTTTGCATCTGTCATACTTAGTACATTATTTTTTACTAACCTTATACTTTTCTATACTCTATAAGTATATTTTTTAAGCAATGTTGAAGACTAGAAGGAAAAGCTTGCGAAAGTTTCTCTCATGGGAAAGTATTTTTCATATATTTGAGGGCATAGTCCTTTTCTTAGTTTCTTATCTAATGACTTATTATGTATTTCTTTTTAATGTAAATAGTCGTGTACCTAAGATATTATGTCTTGTCAATAAGTTGGCTTTTATGAGGATATCCTCTATGTATATAGGAAAGACTATTTTTTATTAAATGTCTTGAAGAGTTTTAATTCCACACTACTTTTCATGTCTTATTTAATAAACGATAGTTAAAGGGGTTGTACAAGACCACAAACAGTCAAGTACTCCTTGCAACGATTTGAGGGTTATCCCTAACTTCTAGGTGGTGCTTTCGTATCGTGACACCAGTATGTATATGACCCCTTATTAGGTCCTATATTTGTGTAGATGTAGGTCCATGATTTCTCGGTTTGAAGTATGTGAAGCAGTCATGATAGGTCCATATTCGATTCATGAATATATGGAAAAGTTCAGCTCATCGTAGATAGATTAAAAAACTCACAATTGTCAGAAGTCCTATGCAGTTGTGAGATGAAGGGACTTAGAGTTTGGAATAGATGATTTAATCAATGTTTCACCTATGAAGGGGGTGATAAAGTTTAGAAAGAAAGGGTAGCTAAATCCTAAATATGTAGGTAATCATAAAAAGGGTTGGTAATGTTGTATTTGAATTAGCGTAAAAAGTAACAATTCATCTAGTTATTAACATTTTCTTGTTGACCAAGTGTGTGGGTGATCGAACGTCAATAGAACCATTAAGAGTGTGGTTGTGAAGGATGTGGACAATCAAAGATGAGATCTTGAATTTAAAATAGGAGGTCTGGTCTACATGAAGATTTCACCCATGAAAGGGGTGATGATATTTGATAAAAAGGGGAAGCTTATTCCCCGGTATGTTGTTCCATATGAGATATTGAAATGAGTCAGAAAGGTTGCTTATGATTTAAATTTACCAAGTGACTAGCCTTGTTCATCTCATATTTCATGTCTCTACTCTTAAGAAGTGTATAGGTGACCCGATATCCATTCTCCCGATTGAGGGGTTAAGAGTGAATGAGAACCTTCATATGAAGAGGTCCTAGTTGAAATTCTACATCGTCAAGTCAAGAAGTTGAGGAATACAGAGGTGGTCTATGTAAAAGTCCTATGGAGAAACAAGCTAGTTGAGAAAGCTACATGGGAGGTCGAGGCCGAGATGTAGTCCTTTTATCCCTATCTTTTTCCTTAAAATTCTAGCCTATATTGAGGTTAGTAACTCGTCTTAAAAAAAAATAATAAATAATGTTGAACTTGGATTGCTTTACTAATATGTGCATATCTTTGTAAAGTTTCATGGTAAATGCTGTTTTTATTGAATTTGTTGTCATGTCTAATTTGCACTTGCATGTAGTGTATTACATGTTGTATTCATGTGAAATTGTAGTAAGCATTTTTAGTATTGTTTGAAAGATGAAGTGAATGGTAACTCTTGATTTTTATGTTGAGATCATGTTGATGTAGAAAAGGTAGTTCCTTATGTTAAAATATTGAACTCCAATATGTGGTAATATGTGAATTGATTTGCTATGTGTAATGCCATGATGTTGCGTTGAATGGAGTTGTGAAGTACTCCTATGGGATGTGACTCATAATGTTTTTATGTTGTTGTTAGTTGGGCTGCTAGTATTAAGTCTTTCTCTCCCAATAAAATGATTTAGGTGTCATTCGGGGATGCATATTCTCGGGGGAGGGGGGATAATGTAACACTCAAGAATTCCATGACTTAGTCCATAGAATCACTTGATAAACTAAGTCTAAAAACAATGTTTCTAATCTTGAAAAAAATAGTAATAACTTAAGTAGGAGGCATTAAAATCAAAACATCAAGAAACAACCAAAAAATCTAGAGATTTGTGAAACATGAACTGGTGTGCCTTGGTGTGTTTCAAGGGGTTTTACGAGTTAGAATTCATTAAAATTTGGTAAAAGGTTTAAAATATATGTTAGACTGTGTTTAGGTTTGAAACATTTGGGTAAGACTGCGTAAGGAAACCTCTAAGGATCCTTGAAGGGACCTTAGAATTTGACCCTAAAAGCTGTCAATTGATATTAGGAAAATGACAAACCAAATGATGAGTCGCTGATAGGTCAATGACCCGTTGATGGTGCTCATGGGTAGGGACTCAACCATATTCAAAAATAGCTCCAAACATTAGTCTCTAACCAGAATCACGGACTACCATAAAACTTCAAAATCAAAGAGTGTCTAAAAGCCTAACATAAGTGTGAACAGATACTTTTTAAGGACTATTTTAGTGTTTATAAGTCATTGAGGAATTCTAGGAACCAAAACATCCAAGATTGTCCGAAAACTAGTTCTACAAGGTACTAGCGTGCCTAAGCCTATTGTCTATTTTTGAAGAGTCGAAAAATGGTTTAAATTGGTGGAAGGTTATATGACATATCTTTAAGTAAATTTGTGGTCAAAAAATTAGGGTACGACTCTACAATGACCAATCAAGGGCCCATGAGGAGGACCCTTACACATAGGAGTCAACACTGCCTGGTCAGTGGGTACCCACGAAAGGGCAATCGACGATGCGTGTGTTTATCGACGGAAAATTTATGCCAACCATTGAAAAAAACATAAACAATTTATTGGATTCCCTCACCTGCACAGTCTCTTCCAAAAATGACGGATGTGCAGCGCGAAAGGCATAGTGATCTTGACTCACTAGCGGAGCGTCGATCGCGGTCTCGTCTGTGAGGGTCCATTTTTCTTCACGTTTTTAATTTGGTTTTAACTAATTAATTAAAGTTTTTCGTGGTTTTTCAGGGATTAAGAGAAGAATAATTAACTTTATTAACCCCCCCCTCATATAACGACCCCAACCCCATAAGTCAAATTACGACTCTCAAAACAAAATTCTCTTTCTTCTCTCTTCTTTCACTATTTATTAGAAGACACCATTGAATACAAGCTAGGGGGGGGATTTTGCGGGTGAAAGGGACAGTTTCACCATCAATACCTCATCAAATGTAGAGGTATGGGATCTAATTCACCTTTGAGACCTCTTTCCTCAAAGGGTTCCTTCAAGTTATTTCAAAAGATTGGTTTTCATATGGGTTCTTCTCCATCTCAAAAATTATATTATGAATTGTTTTTTTATGTTTTATATTGTATAATATTAGTAGATTGACATGAAGTATAATTTGATTATGATATATCTTGACGGTTTGGTATCGTTTGTAGATGATGACCCTTAATCCTTAACGTTATGTTTGATCTTGATATGTTGTAGGTTCAATTGACTTAGTTCATTGTTGAATTTCTATTAGATGATGTTGTTAAATTAATTATGAAAAAATTAGAGTGATTTTTAGTCTTTTATTCTAGTTCTTGGGAAGATTATCTAGGTTAGGTAGTGAATTGACCTTAGTATCTTATCTTAAGATATGATATAGTATTGAATTGTGATGTAGTCATTCTCCTAGCCTTGTTATCATGTTGATTATTGATTTATGATGACTTATAACAAAATTGGGTTGAGTAGAGGGTTTTTGGTAAGATCTTGATGAAAAACTATGAAGAAGACTTGGTAAGTCTTGTTATCTCTATCATTTACTTCAAGTTATGGTTAAATATAACTATGTCATGATGTTATATTGGAGTACGCCTAGTATTAGGATAGATAACCTGTGATGATGTTGAATTGAAATGTCTTGATTATGATTGTAAGGTGTTGTTTAAAGATGTAAATGTTATAAGGAAGGTGAATGAGTTACCAATGTAACATATCATGATAGAAAATGCTAATGTTCTAATCTCACCTATGTGAATTGCAATGAAAGGGCTTATACTAGATTAAGAAGTGTCCCTTCCCCCAAAGGAAAGGTAGGATCACTAAAGTACTCTTAATATTGGATACTAAAATGAATTTATAATAAAGAGGGTCACAACTATATCTCCTAGTTCCTAAACTATCTTGTCCCCATATGAATACTAGCTAGTGGATCCACATTGTTTCTATGTTTTTATGTTTGGTACTACCTTGGCAAGTAGTTCATTTTTAAGATCCTGAAAATAATTCAGGTAAATCTAGATCCTAAAGTGGTTGAAATGGTGATATAATGTCCTAATGTATTCTATATTGTGATACAGAGTTAGTAGCAACAATTTTGGTGCATTTGAAGTCAAACGTCAAGAGACGACCAAGACGTTTGACAGCTAAGTCACCTATGTGCCTTATATGTATTTTTACGTGTTTATGTGTGATTCTTGAGCTTATATGGTTCTTAAATGACTTTCTATGGTTTTTATAGGTTGTGTGTCAATTTTCATGAAGTTTGGAGGTCAAAAGTCCATGAACGTCCATAACGTTCGAAAGGCTTCACTTGAAACGACAAAGTGTGTTTATGTATGTTTCGTTTAGTTTTACGTGTTTGTTTTGGATGAAATTCATGTGGTAGGTCCTCACCTCGTATGAAAACATATTTGGAGTTAAAACTTGCACGTACGACTCCCCATAGGACCCACAAATGGGCCCTAAGGGAGGACGCCAACTTAGAGACCAACACTGCTCGGCAATGGCCAAACAACGGACTAGTAGAAGGCCAGTCGACCAGGAGACGTCCCATCGATGGGTCTCCTCGATGGATAAAACTTACCTTAAGGTTAAGGACTCTCTTAACAAACTAATGAAACCATATCGACAGGACGTGGCCTGACCAATGGTCTGTCGATGGTCACGTCGATTGATGCCTGTATTCTGCCAGCTTTCTATAATGTTAGGGGTGAAGTTGGGATTTCAACCCAAGTCTTTTAAAAATTGGAGTAATTTATTTTACGTTTTTATCGGTAATTTAAAATTATATATGTCATTAAACTCTCACTATAACCCTAACACCTAAATCAATACACTTTCCTCCTAAAATTCCTCCAAAAAATTCCATGTGAGTTCAAGATGAAGATTGAGCTTGAAGATTATTCTTCCATTGAGTTTCTTCATCAATTTTCATTGGATTCTTCAAATAAGGTATTGATCTCTTCATCTAAGACTTGATATCACCTTATAGCCAATTTCAAAGATGATTTTCAAAGATTTCAACAAGATGAAAAATTCCAATTTCTACTCTAATTTTTGGGTTGTTATATAAATGGTTCCAAACATTTATATATGATGAAATAGATGTATAATTGAATTTTTCCAATGAAACCCTCCATGAATCCATGATCTTCTCAAATCACTAAGTTTTACTAAAATATGGGTGACTTGATTATGCTTTTGATATTCATGAATTCATGTGCTGTTTCAATTTGATAAATTGAGTAATGGATACTCTTAAATCTATTGCATGCTAAGATTATTGAATTCATATTGAATTAAGGCATATGTTTTTAATATAATTTTCTGTGGGCTTTCTAATGATGCAATAATTTAATATCTAGTTCTTATTAGATTGATAAGTATTTAATAAATTGACCTAGTTTCATTAATTTCGATATTATTGTATTGAGTTTTTTGTTATGGCCTTGGGTAAGGGTCTTGTAATATATGATTGGATAATTTATCCTTGAAATCAAAGTGGTAAGATTCGTTGGGATATGCTTCCCTAATTCCTTTATTTTGATGTTAATTAGACTTCAATTATGTTGTAATTGGTATCGTCCACTTATAGTGGCGGTGTTATGTTCCTTTCTTGCTATTGACGTGGCTTTTTTGACATTACTGAATGCAATATGATGATCTTGTCCTTGTTGTAACTACTTGAAGTATTATGATGTTTTATAAAGTTTTTATGTGAAATATGAATATATCTATATATATGTGAAGGAATATGAAAATGTGTGTTCTTGTTATGTATGTAAGGAAATCATGCAAACCATGACTATGTGTATATGTAGTCTTAGGGTTGATGCATGGTTGTTGCTACTTAACTATATAAGTCTATATTAGTTATATTGATTATGATATGGTAGTGTGTAGGATGACTTAACGATTATAATGGTTGTTCCTATCTGCTTACAGGATGACTAGTAATATGCGTTAAGGTGAAGTATGTGGTGTCTTGTCTTGATGGACTTGAGCCCCTAATTTGATGCTTGTATGAATATGGATATATAATGTCTTGACTTCGGATTCTTAAGTCTCTTAGTATTAAATGTATGAAAGATATGTGACCTTAATGATTTTAAGAGGGTCTTATATGTGAAACCTTGAACCTAGTGGTAAGGTTATGCATACTGAAACTGCAAACCCTAATGGTATCCTTCAAAGTTAAGGATGATGGACATAAGGTTGATTGGCTGGAACAACATCATATCAAACCTTAGGAAGTCATAATGAGCTTCTTGTCGCCATTGGAAGGTATCCCTAAGAGGACCTCTTTGGTAGGGAAATGTGATTGGGTTTTGAAATAGTTATGGAGCACTCTAATGTGAGCCTTTAATATGAATTACTCTATGAGAACAAAAGCTAGAACTGAGTGATTATTTTAAGGGATGTAGTTCTAGTTATGTTTGACACTAGAATACAAAGCTCGCCCTTCATATTCCTTCACCATGTGCCTACATGGGATGTTTTCTAGATCTACCCATAGTAAGTAGAACACCCATATTGGGGTAGGTTAAAACTACGGATTACATGAGTTGCTAACATGCTATATTAAGGTTAATGCTTATTCTCATCATATGGGATACTTGCTAGCATTTGAAAAGTTCTATGTAGTTTAAGTGGTTTTATGGGATGCTCTCTAGACATTGTGTAATAGGCATTGAGGTTTTAGTGAGAATCCCTAGGTCATGTTCAATAAAATTACTTGAATGTCCTTGATGTGTTAAATGTCTCTTAATGAACTAATGAATGTAAAGACTAAGGTAAGAGAGTATGTTAAAATGTAGTACTTTTCTAGAATAATTAAGGGTTGTGTAAGTAAAGTGTGAAGGGGGAATAGGAAAGTTCACTTCATATCTTACGTAGATAAGTCTTAAGAATGACTCTAGTTAAGGAAGTTCTTTGATTATGTGTTCATGATGTAATCCTTCAGTAATGTTAAGTATTATTCAGGTAATCTTGAAGAGGTCACTATGGACGTTATCTTCTTGATTTACTTAAGTAAGTCTTTTGACAGCCTTTGGAAGGAGAATGTCATATCACATATATGCTAATGTGTTAAATGAGAATGATTCTATCTTTGTTAGTCTATAGGATCTCTTAAATGTGTGTGTAAGGGATTGTATGGGAGGTTGCTTCACAACTAACTCAAGTGAACCTTAGAGTCACTTAGGTAGGAAAATCTAATGTTCTTATGTTGATACCTCTTAAGGATGTGTGTGACTCATTATAAATTTATCTTGAGAGTGGTTTAGGCACATCTAAAGAGGGTGTATGGGCGGTCTCTCTTTGTGTGACTTAGGATAAACTTAGGTTAGCTTTGGGTGAGAGGTTTACATGCTAAAATGTGTCTAAAGTGAAGTGAAGGAGATTCACTATAACAACGAATTGAGTTCACTGTATAGTGAAGTGACTTCACTATAATGCTTGCTAAAAATTTGACTTTTTGATAAATGATTTGTTATGTGTTTGTAAGTTCCTAAATGTTGTTGTTTTGATTATAGTATGATGTTTCAATTGAAATTCATGAAAAGCTTGCCTATTAGTAAATGTCATTCTTTTACTTTTTGAGTAAAGTGTAGGGATATGGAATCTTGATGTGCCACGAAATTTGGATAGGTTTCTAAGGGTTGAAGATGAAGTATTGGTGATTCCTCATCGATTCATGGAAAATATCCACATGTTCATTTGTGTCTTAAGTCATTATTTTATGTCTTGTTTGGGATTAGTCCCAAGTTTTGTAAACTCCATAGTTTCAATTATTCAAGAAGATTGTTGTAAATATTTAATATTTTGAATGAAAGAGTTATGCTTGCATATTGTTTATGAAAGAGTTCTTCGTGTGTGAAGAACATTTTAAATTTTGACTCATTTTAGAATGTTTATTATGCAATGAATGATATGAGAGGCTTAGATAAGACTTCTTGAATTCTCATTTGCCGTGTGACGACATAACTATGTCCTAACTTCTATGTTATACATGCGGGGTGTGAAAAAGATTGTATCAGAGCATAAGGTTCAGGGAATGTCTTAGTTGTCGTATGAACCATATCTAGTAGAGTCATGTTTATAATGTAAGGCGTGCAACATTATAAATAGGAGGTTGTTAGGTGCTAGAGAAGTTTCACTTCTTCATTCATCTAATCATTCCTAGAGCTTTGTATGGTGTCTTTTCCTTTTTTCCCTCATTAGTTTGTCCCTTGAGGGTGACATTATGAAGTTTTGGTTGAGGGAGAGAAAAGATGAGATGTGACTTGTGAGATGAGGTGTGATAGAGGGTGGTATTTATCTTAAATTGTTTTTGTTACCTTTTGAAGGGTACTTAAGTTGGAAAAAATGGTAAGTTATATTGTTAGAAAATGTGAAGGGTTGGTTGTTAAGAGAGTTTTATGTTGTTAAGACCCCTACCATAGGAATGAAGGTGATGGAAATCGAAGGAGTAAAAGGTGAGTTCTCCTAGTAAGGACGATGCAAGGGTTAGATGATGAGACTTTTAAGAGTCATTAGTCTTCATGAGATAGAACTTATTAAGAAAGTGTTAGTATGGTTTAAGGTGCCTTCAGGGAATCCCTTATAGTAATGTTATGTTGACCTTAGGATGGGTTTCTCCTAAGTGGGGGAGTATGGTGAAGGGTAATGTTTGTTGGAAGTGAGGTGCCCTTAACCTTTCATAATATTTTTATTCAAGCCTAATCCAAAGAGTTATTGGTAACTTGATTGTATAAGTGTCTTTTGTGGAAGTTGAGTTCCTAACTTTCTCCATATAATATGCATTCGATTGAAGTTTTGCTGACATTGAATTTCATTAACTTCTTACATTGTTTACTTTATGAAGAGATTATTATATTGTAAAAGATTTTTCTATGATGTAACCTTTTCTTTTAACATGTCTATATCATGAATTTCCTAGAAATTACATTTTTTTAAAATTTGCTCAAATCACTACAATGCACAATGCCAGTTCACTGTGAACTTTTTCGAAATTCGACTAATTTATTATTTGGTCTAAAATTGTTGTAATGTCGTTAAAATTGATGTGTATAAGTCTTATATTGAAAATAAAATGAGATTTCTATTTGGAATGAAGCATGTGAATTTTATAGAATTATGAATTATAGAATGTTTTATAGTTTATTGTTTTGTTTGTGATTATCTGAATTATGTTAAATTGATTTATTCTTATTGATTGTGTTATATATGAAATGTTTATGAGTTTCTAATTGAATCCTTACTCTTGAAAGTGTTCGGATAGTGGCATGTGTCATTCTTGGATAAATGTTGTCGAATAGGGACATATTGTAAGGCCCCAAAATGATTTAGGTAAATCTAGAGCCTTACATGGTTGAAATGGTGATATATGTTCATAATTTTGTCTATAATGTGATATCAATTCAGTAGCTAAGAGTATAGATGAATTGGGGGTCAAACGTAAAGGGACGACCAAGACGTTCGACGACTAAGTAACCCATGTGCCTCATATGTTGTTTAATGTTGTTATGTGTAATTTAATGAGCTTATATTGATCTTAAATGATTTTATATGGTGTTTATTGGTAGTGTGTCAAGTTTCATGAAGTTTGGAGGTCAAACGTCCAAGAACATACATGACGTTCGAAAGGCTTTCCTTGAAACGATGATGTGTTTATGTGTGACTCATGAGCTTATATTGCTCTTAAATGATTTTGGATGAAACTCATGTGGTAGATCGTAAACTCGTATACAAACATATTTGGGGTGGAAACATCCGGGTACGATTCGACACAGGACCCAAAAAGGGGCCCTGAGGGAGGACCCTAACTTAGAAACCAACACTGCCAGGCACTGGCAAAATATGGGATCAGTCGACGGCTTGTCGACAAGGACAGCCCGTCAATGGATCTCGTCAATGGAGACAACTTTATTTCAGGTTGAGGACTCTCTAAACATGGGACGTGGCCTGACCAATGGTCCGTCAATGGTCACGTCGATGGGTGCCTGTTTTCTGCCACTTTTCTATAATGTTAGGGGTGAAGTTGGGATTTCACTCAAAGTCTTTTAAAAATAGAAGGACTATTATTTTAAGTTTTTATGTGTATTTTAACATTATATAAGTCATTTTACTCTCATTATAACCTTAACACCAAAATCAATACATTTTCCCTCCTTAAGTTCCTCTAAAAACATCCATTTTAGTTCAAAATTAAGATGGAGATTGAAGATGAACCTTGAATGGAGTTTCTTCTTCTATTTTCATTGGGTACATAAAATAAGGTATGGCATCTCTTCATCTAATACATGGTATCACCTTAAAGCTAATTCCAAAGATGATTTTTAAAGATTTAAAAAAGATGAAAAAGTCCAATTTCTACTCTAGGTCTTGGGTTCTTGCATAAATGGTTTCCAAACGTTTATATATGATGAAATAGATGTATAATTGGTTTTTTCCAATGAAATCCTCCATGAATTCTTGATCTTCTAAAGTATCAAAAGCTCACTAAAATATGGATGAATTGATTATACATTATGTATGGATGATGTATAGGCTATTTAAATTTGATTAATTTAGTAGTGAATATTCTTAGATCGATTGCATGCTAAGCTTATTGAATTGATATTCTCTTAAGGCATATGTGTAATTTTTTATGGGCTTTCTAATGATGCAATAATTATATTCAATTCATATATAGGTTGTATTAGATTGATAAGTATGTAAGGAATGGACCTAGTTTTATTGATTATCGATATAATTGTATTGAGTTGTTTGTTATGGCCTAGGGTAAGGGCCTTGTAATATCGAATTTGATTATTTAGCCTTGAAATCGAAGTGGTAACATAGAGTTGGGTATGCTTCCCTAATTCCCTTTTTATGTTAATTAGACTTCAATTATGTTGGGATTGGTATGGGGAACTTATGGTTTTTGTGTTATGTGCTTTACATGCAATTGACATGGCCTTGTTCACGTTACTTTATGCAATATGATGATCATGACCTTTTCGTCACTACTTGAAATACTATGATGTTTTTATAGTTGTTTTATGTAAAATAGTGGTATATCTATCGATATGTTAAGGAATATGGAAGTATGTATTCTTGCTATGTATTTTAGTAAATCATGCAAACCATGACTATGTGTATGTGTAGTGTTAGGGTTGATGCATGATTGTTCCTACCTGACTATATAAGTCTATATTAGTTATATTCATGATTATATGTTAGTGTGTAGGATGACTCAAAGATGATAATGGTTGTTCCTATGTGCTTATCGAATGACTAGTAATATGTTTTAAGGTAAAGTATGTGGTTTCTTGTCTTGTTGGACTTGTGTCCCTTACTTGATGCTTGTATGAATATGGATACGTGATGTCTTGCCTTAGGATGATTAAGTCTCTTAGATTTGAATATATGAAAGATATATGACCTTGAATGATGTTACAAGGAACTTTTATGCGAAACCTTGAACCTAGTGGTGAGGTTATGTATATTTATGTCGAAAGCCATAATGGTATCCTGGAAAGTAAGGATAATGGACCTAAGGTTGATTGGATGGAACGACATCATATAAAAACATAGGAAAGTCATACTAATCTTCTTGTTCCATCGAAAGGTATCCGTGAAAGGACCTCTTTGGTAGGGTAAATGTGATAGAGTTATGAATATGTTATGGAACCCTCCTATGTATAAATTTAATGTAAATAACTTTATTAGAACGAAGGCTAGAATGGAGTGAGTATGGTAAAGGAAGTAGTTCTAGTTAAGTTTGAGACTAGAATACAAAGCACACCCTTCATATTCCTTAAACATTGTCCTACATGGAATTTATCCGTGTTCTACCCTTGGAAAGTAGAACACCCTCATCGAAGTGGTTAGAACTACGGATTCCATTAGTTTCTAACATGGTCTATGTCGGTTAATGCCTATTCTCATCAGATGGGATAAAAGCATAAGAGAAGTTCTATAAAGTTTAGGTGGTGGTAGGGGAGACTATCTAGATATTGCACAATAGGCTTTCAAGGTGTTAGTGAGTGTCCCTAAGTGTTGTTTAAGATATTTACTTGAATGTCTTCGATGTGTTGAATGTTTATGAACTAATGGATGTAAGGACATAATTTATGTAAGTATATTAAAATAAAGTATAACTTATCTAGAGTAATTAATGGTTGTCTAGTTAAGGTGTGAAAGGGGCATATGAATGGTCACTTCTTATCTTACCTAGATTAGTCTTAAAAATGACTCTTGTTAGGGATGTTGGTTGATTATGTGGCATGATCTAAGCATTACGTAATCTTAAGGATTATTTAGGTAATCTTGAAGAGGTCACTATGAACTTTATCTTTATGACTTACTTAAATAAATCTTTTGATAGCTTTTGGAAGGAGAATTCCATATAACCTATATGCTAATGTGTTAAATGAGAATGATTCTATCTTAGGTATTCTATAGGATATCTTAAGTGTGGGTTTAAGGGATTTTACGGGAGGTAGCTTCACAACTCTGTCAAGTGAACCTTAGAGTCACCTTGGTAAGAAAATATCATGTTCTTATGTAGATATCTCTTAAGGGTGTATGTGACTCATTATAAGTAATCTTGAGGGTAGTTTAGGCACATCTAGAGAGGGGGTGTGTGGGAGGTCTCTCTTTGTGTGACTTAAGTGAATCTTAGGATAACTTTGACTGAGAAGATACATGCTAAAGTTTGTCTAAAATAAAGTGAAGGAACTTCACTATAAAAGTGAATTGAGTTCCTTGTAAAATGAAGTCACTTCACTATAATGTTTGCTAAAAAATGTGACTTTTTGTTAAATGATTTCTTATGTGTTTCTAAGTTGTTAAATGTTGTTATTTTTATTTTAATGAGATGTTTTAATCGAAATTCATGAAAAGCATGCTTATTACTAAATGTCCCTTTTCATGGTTTTTGCACGGCTTCGATACTTAGTACATCTAATTTGCTAACTTCTTCTTTTCCTTTATGACTAAAGTGTAGGTATATGGAATCTTGATGAGACATGAAGGATGGATAGGTTTCTAAGGGTTGAAGATAAAGTATTGGTGAGTCCTCATTGATTCGATGACAATATCCACTTGTTCCTTTGTGTCTTAAGTGTTCATTTTATTTCTTCTATGGGATTAGTCTCAAGTGTTGTAAACTCGAAAGTTTAGATGGTTTAAGTAGATTATTTTAAAGCTTTAATGTTCTAAATGAAATTCTTCCTCTTGCGTATTGTTTATGAAAGAGTTCTTCATGTGTGATTACAATTTTAAATTTTAAATTATTTTAGGAAGCTTATTATGCAATGAATGATACGAGAGGCTTAGATGAGACTTATAGAAGTCTCATTTTCCATGTGACAACTCAAGGATGTCGTAATTTCTATGGTGTACTTAGCATTGTTTCAAACAAAATATCCCTTTAAGCATGATTTCAATAGTTTTAATTGCATATGTTTTCATACTTAGTACATGTGATTTATAGTGCCCACATTATTTATATTTTTACAATTATGTATGTTCGAGACATTGAAGGTTTCAGGTTAAATTTCAAGGAAGACTTGGATATTTTCCCAAGTTAATGGCGAGTCTTTAAGTCCTTGGATGATGCCATTTCCTACTGTAGCTATGATATCGACTATGTCTTAGACAATAGTTCTTTCCTTATGACTAAGACTTTGTAGTAAATATATATGTGGAAATATTGTAATAATGTAAGGGTCATGCCCAAATATTATATTCAATTATATATGGTTTATGTTTGAGACAAATATTAGACTACATCATATGAATTGGCTATATTGCATAAATAAGAAGTATGTGGTCTTATGTATGTTAGGAGTTATCTTTTCAAATGTTGAATGTCTTCTTGTCTTCTATGATGAAATATGGGTGTCTGATCTAGAATCCTTAAATGCTATATATGTGAGTTGCTCATCACTTGGTATATTATAAAAGTGTTGTGATCCTTGAAGAGAAGTTTCCCTCAACACCAATGTTGTTGTTGTTATTTCATTTTGGGGACCAATTTCTACACACAACCCATGTATAACTATGACTATGATATATTTATGGTGTTTATTGAAAGAATAATTCTCATATGCACCTTTATATATTCTTGTGCATGAAAAGTATATGCCTAGTAAAGTATAAACATGTGTTTTCTAAAAGTGTTTATGTGAAAGACTTTCCACATATGTATACACACATGAATGTATAAATGAATAAGCTTTATTATAATCTAGTAAAATTGAGTATCTTGAAAGGTTTCCTCAATTATAATCTAAACTTGATTATGTTATGAATGTGTTATGATTATATGGAAGGACATTCTCACATAATGTAGGTTTTATGATGAAATGTCATTCTCATCATAATAACCTTTGAGGTATAAGAAGTATAAGTGATTTAGTCCCTAAATCCTACTTTATGAACTAATGTTAAATAAAGGCTTAAGATGTTTTAAACGGTACTTTGATCTTAGCACCGACTGAAAAAAAAATTATATTGGGGGCTTCACATCTAACAAGTTCGTCTTCCAACAAGAGAAACTTCAAGTTTAGTAAGTCTGGGTTCCCAACATAGATGTTATCTCATGAGATGGAAACCTCCATGTATAAAAAATCAAGGTTTCGGTAGCAATCTAATATAGTTTTTATCTCAAGAGATGGAATCCTCCATGTATAGCGAATCATGGTTTCAGTAGAAATCTTCTTGTTCCATAACTACATGCCCCCATAGGTCTTAGCTTAGTGGTAAACTAGATAGATATTATGCATAAAAGTCCTACCTTCGCAATTATTACCATCTCTTTTCGGTATGGGAGTACAACACCAGATTTCATGTAGCTCACATGGTCTAAGTCGGTTATGGCTATGTCTCCCCTAAGTTATGAAATGAACTAAGATAAGAATATGAACTCTAGTCATTACTCCTTAAGAAGTTACTTAGTATAGGTTGGAATATGGATCCTACCAATGCATTGGAAAAATGGACTTTGAAAGAAGATGTGATCAGTGTCTTTTATGAATGAGAGACTTATATTATATATTATTAGTATGAATTCATGTTAAGGCTGACTTTATTTATGACAAAAATATAAGTATGATTATGCAAGTGAATCATACTTCTAACTTCTTAATGGTCTTGCTTAATATATGTGGAGGACTGGGACTACATGTGTACAATGTACAAGTGAACATATGAAGGGGTTGTGAGGGTGGTTTGCCTATGATATGAACTAAATGGGTTGTGCTAAGAGGTAGTGAATGAAAAATTTCTTATGTGAACATCAAGGAAATATGTTAGTCTTATGTCCAAAGATAAATGCACATGTTGTTACTTGTTGAATAGTATTTGACTAGATTAGGGTTGTTTCGTAGGATCACTGGGTGTGAGTAGTATTCTGGGATGCTACCTGCACATTGCACTAGTGTGACTTGGGGGTTGTCCTAGGGGATGATTCTTATATGAAGATTATTCCCTATGATGAGATTATGACTTTATGAATATACATTGTTGTATTAATGAATCCTAAAGCATGTTTTTATATAGTTATCATAATTAGTGTATTCTTGTACTAACACCATTCTTCATTATCTTTCTACACAAAGTGTAGGTAGTGGTGTCTTATGGACCTTTCCTAGAATGAAGAGCTTGATTATTATTCCCATGTTTGGTTCTTTCCATAATGATTCGAGGATCCCTTTATGTCAAGAGATGATTTAGTAGTTGCTTTTGTATTATAGGGGCCATGTCCCTATTATGTTGCAGTCGTGTTGTAAGGTGGCTATAACGAGACTTAGTACGTCCATTTTATTTTAAAAAGGTTTTAAATAATATAAATTTTAGTCTTGTGCTATGGCATGAATTTTTTTTAAAAAAATTTCTGCTCTTTTATGCCTACGCTGTGAAAGATGTCTAAGGGCTTGTATAAGACCTCTTAGAGGTCAAGTACGCCATATTGCATCTAGGGATGCTCCCCGGTCATTACAATAGAGTTAAACTCTATCACACAAACTTAGAGTAATTTAAAAAGTGGAGTATCCTAAACATATCGTAACATGTTATATATAAATGTGGCAGGCTTGACACTAATGAACAAGACTGTACACAACATGGCTTACGAGATTTCCTAAGACCGTTCTCAACCTTGTACTCTGATACCAATATTGTCACTACCAAGGTATTCTGTCGGTGTAAAATAGTGTATAAGACCTCGAGAGTCCACATACAAGACACTTAACATTTAATATATATGATAATAATATAAAACGGTTAAATGAAAGTTTTAACATATAAAATTCAAATAAAGTAAACAAAAGTCTAAATATCATCTCCAAGACATATAGTACATATGATTTAAATTTGAGATCTAAAAGTATGGACATAAGGGAAATAAAAGATCGGTCCTTGCATTTTGAGGACTAGCCAATCTTCAATACTCTATATAAGATCCCTAGCAAAGGAGTTTTGAATATGTAAGGCTAGACCCTACATTTGGGGGAAATGTAGGCAAGAGAATGTGTTTGTACAAAACATGTATCGATTCTGATAGCTATACAGAAAATATTTACAAACATGTTCAGAAAAGATATCTTTATGAGATGGAATAACCAAGATAAAACATGATATATAAACATTTTAAAAGATATAAGTCATAAAACATTGTTAATGCAAATAAACATAATCTTTTATATATGTGAGATACTTAATTAAGTAACATTAGTTAATTACTGTGGGAGATTTACCTTTAATTGACAGATAAGAACATGTCAGCTATCAACATGGAATTTAGTGTCTGACACGAAAACATGGTTAATGCAAATACACATAATGTTGAACTTATATGAGATCTTATTGAGGTAACATTGGTTAAATAATGTGGGAGATTTACCTTGAATTGACATATAAGACCATCTGAGCTATCAACCTTGAATTTAGTGTCTACCACACACCAAAAGAGGTTTACTACTTTCCAAATCAATACTATGAGCTTTTAACTTATTTTGATTTACGAGCTAATATCTATCCAATACAATCATCTTTTGGGATCATTTAGGTCAGTGAGAAGGAGATTGTTAGTAGAAAGTTAACATCTACTAATAAGAGAGCTCACAAGTCAATATTATATAAGTGCTACACGTAAATTCCATGGAATAGTAATTTTCTTAACTTGTCTTAATTATTAATGGAAGGGAACATCATATTGTCAATCCAAGCTAAGTCATATGTCATCTATGGAAAGTACAATTAATTAACTAATCCAGTCTAGCTTTCATTCGAATAACTCTTTAACATGGATTCATTTTTAGGTGAAAAGACCTTCAACCTTGAATCGTTATGTGAGAAAACCTTTCAGATTTATTCATGAGGTGGTTATATGAGCATCCCGTTCACAAAAATTATCTCAAATAACAACATACACATGATTTTACTCTGAAACAAAATTTGCATCATATCACATCAATTTTATAAGACATGCATAATTTTGTAATTAACCTTTCATAGTTTAAAACCCACTTTAACTTATCAATAACTTATAAACGTGGGTTAGACATGGGTTTATAGGTACTCATAATAGAATCACTTAATTATCTAAATTCACGCTTGATTGATTATAAGACAATCAAATAAATCAATATTTAAAAGTACCCATTTCATGAGAGAAAACCCTAACTTAATTGGGTATTCTAAATTTGTAGATTAGAGAATTTGAAAAATGCATGGAGGAAAGGGCTCCATATTTGAAAACTATAGTACCTCATGGTAAAAGCTAAGTCTTTAACGGTGGAATAGGAGTCTTGACTTGGACCCAAGGTCAAATCCTTCTTATTAAAGATTTTTAGTGAAAGAAATGTTCTGAAAATGAAGTCTAGTTCTTCTTTTAAGATATTGAGAGAAAGATTTCAAATGGAGAAATTTAAGGTTACAAACACTCATACAAAACATCTATGTAAGGTTAAAATTGCATAGTTTTGGCATAGAATAATTAGAAAAAAAATAGCCAAAAGCCCTTAACATAATGTTAATGCGACCGCTAGATTGTGGCCCTCACGAGCCGTGAAGAGCCCCACGAGTCATTGAGGTGGTTGTGGTCCTTGACCAATTTCTTAGGTAAATGCCCGCTGCTTCCATGCCCTTTCACGACCATCTTAATAGATTTTTTTTATTTTTCACGACCCGTCTAGGGGTTCGTGGGAGGAGTCTTTCTTTGGGATAGTTCTACCTCCCCCACACGGGTGTCATAATGACCCTTGTGCTTCACCACTGGCCGATAAGGACCATGTGGGAGGGGTCCCTTCAAATAATGTCCTAGATGACTTTCTAGTGGGACACCAGAAGGACCAAGATACCCAGTCACAAACCGTCTAGGGCTATGTGGTGGGTGGATGGTCTAAGTATTATCCTATAAGTTCTTTTGCATTACCCTTTTTTAGGAAATTTTTGAATGTGAGGTGTTACAGACGGTGTCTCAAAACTAAAGTCATTAACTGATACTGAGTGATATTTGCACCCGTTAGGGACTAGCTTTGTAACCTTAAGGTATGTAATGAACCGATCCTTAGGCACTGTCGAACTACTCCACTAAAAAATTAGCTCATTACGAAACTGGAAATTGAATACTAGAGTTGTACAATCAAATGAGGCATAACAAGCATGAAGCTAGTGTATACCTAAAATAAAATCAAAGTCCAAAATTTCTAGCTCGACTAAGTAAGCCATGACATCCTTCTGATTGAAAGAGATGATACGATCATGATAAACTCTTTTTGTTAGAATAGATTCACCAACATGACTTGAAACACTAATGGACTCAACAAGTCATTCAGAGAAAATATTTAACCTCGTGGCTAGAAAATGAGTCAAAAAATAAAGATTTGCTCTTTGATCAATTAAAGCATAAATATCAAAAGTACAGAATTTCAGCATACCAGTAATAACATCTCGTGAGTTCTCCTGCTCTTTGGAAACTTGTTATAGAATACAAATGGTTTTCTTCACCGGTTTTTCCTGAAGTAGATCCTCTATGTGTATCACTATCTATATTAGTAACTGAGGAAGATTAGACAAATTTTCTCCCATTACCCTACCTATTCTTATGGTACTATTGAATGAAGTTGTCTTACCACACTTGAAGCATCCATTGGAGCCATCATGACATGCTTCTAGGCAGTTTTTGCTACATTTAGCATATGTTGGGTATAAGTAACCCCATGAGACACACTACCTATAGACTTAGTAGGTCGAGTTTTGAAACTCTAGAAGTTCTCATTTCTTAAAATATATTTTTTCTTTGGTGTAGGATCACTAGAAAATGATGCAGCCAAATCATTCGGCTTATGTTTAAAGCATGGCTGATTTACATTTCTGATTTTCTGCTGGCTTGACTCACGACTTGGTGTTTTATACCTCTTACTGTAGAACTCTTCGCTATCTTTAAACTTATCTTCCTTAAACTAATTCACATGGATGGTAAGCTCTGCGATGTCCATGTCTATTATATACCGTGAGTTTATGGTATTTTTTCTGTATTTGACTTGAAGTTTCTGTGAGTCTAGGGCATTGTTTTTATTAGTATGATGTGTTTTCTTAATTTTTGTAGGAACTAGGTTTGGAGTGGTAGAGTGATAAAATAGAAGAAGTTTGAGTTGAAAAATACCACCACGAACTATCGTTCAGTTGACAGAGTAGCGAGGCATAGGTGTGAGTCTAAGGAAGTTTCACTATGTGTGGAATAAGAAAGGCAAATGGCATCCCATATCTTGAGTGTCGTACCGTCCTGAATTATCATGGCTTTGATCACATAGTTTGAGTTCAAGCGCTTGAACCACAGAGGAACAACATGTGTTGTGGTCCAATAAAGATAGTGTAGGTGGAAAGTGTCATTTCAAGATCCTGAATAATTGGCCAACGCTGGACCACGGAGGTGAACCATAGACCGTAGGTTGACCTACGATTTGTCATTCGTTTCGTCAATTGAAAGTGCATCCAATAAAGCTTTCCTTATTTCCTTTTCCTACTTTGTGTAGGATTTTTCTACTATAAAATAAGTTGAAATTTATTTTTTTTTATTTTTGAACCTTTATGGAGCACTACAAGAAAAATAACCTGTAGGGTAGGAAAATCTTGTCCCTAAATGTCTGATTCTAGTCCCAAATGCCCTAGTTGTATTGGAAAAGGTTTGTCGCAACCCGTCCTAAAAGATGTCTTTGCTAAAGATTGATTGCGACGAAAATATTTAGCTGATCGTTACACGTTTTTTAAGGATGATATTTCTTTTCTCGAATAGAAAATTTTTATTAGGTAAAATTGTTACTTTCTACTCGTTAACCTTCTTTAGTAACTAGCAACAACCTTGTCCTTGTACTTTTTTGCGACGAGAATAGTCTGGTCTTAAATATCTTTTGGAGGCACACAATTTTTCTCATCTTAGATTATCCTTCGTAGAGGAAGGAAATTTCTAATCCTAGACTGTCCTTTAGAGACAAGAAATTATTTTTGTCTGTGATTGACCACCAAGGGTTTTAAAGCTTGATTTAAAAAAGAAAAAAAAGAATAATCCAACATTTTAGAATTGCAATTGAAAATCTCACTACAAAAATATGATAGATGGATAAATTTTAATTGCAACAAATCAACTAACATCTCCGATGTTAGTTTCGATATTTTCTAATGAAAAAAAAGCTAATATTCGCTTAAAAAAACATAGATAACATTGTAGCTAGCTTATAATATCAGTGTTCCATGATATTTATAGTAAAACGATAATGAGTTTTTGCATCTCCTAAACGTGGTTCTTGTATTGTCACTTCAATCTTCAAAATCAGCAAGTACAAAATTTTGAGATAACGTTAAATAACGATTGATACAATAATATACACCAACTCAAGCATCTTGTCTTGTCTGAAAATGATCCTTAGGGCTACAACGCATATGGACCAAATCGGCCTACAAGATTACAATATTATGCAAATAGACAGTAATGTCTATACTTAGGATGTGTCTATAGATTACATATAATTATCCTAAATGTTCTTAGAGAAGGATGGTGTGACGATGATGGTGCTACTACATAGATATTTATTTTGTTCATGTCTCTAAATAGAAACTACATACTAAAGAAAAGATTGCAAAGCGGACATATATATATATAAGATATGTCAGTGTTGCTCTGTTAAAACAATCATGAAAACTACCTACTATTTTTCTTGCAAATATTACTCCATTATTATTTGTGGGAAAATACTCAACTTGAAAGTACTGAGAAGAGTTGTAATATAATGGACTAAGGAAATCTAATCAGTTGTGGTAAATGCAAAAGGTCATTGAGTTGTTGTAAATAGCTATAGAATCTTTGAGCTGTTATTGTTCTAGGTTAAAAATGAATTAAAATCTTCTAACTGTTAGAGAAATATGAAGCTATTTACAAATGAAATCAAGAGGTGAGGACATTTTATCATCTTAATTACATAGTAAGTCTATTTAAAATTTATTAACAAGAAGAAATTATATAAGAAAATCCAACTTTGAGAGACATCCAATTTATGTATTTTGCAAATAAGTCTACCAGCAATGATTGGGGCAGTTTACAAAGATTGCAGCAGCCTTGTATTGAATGTGGTTTTCCTAATGGGTAAGTTAAGCTATTCACTTATAAATATAACTATACTAGAATTAATCAAATTTCCCACCTCAAAAGAATTCTAAATTTCATCAAGTGTTATCCAGACACGTCAACAGAGCTGCAATAACATAAAGAAATTAACAAAGAATTTGAAGTCTATTTAAAAAAAACAGAACAAAAAATTTGTCAGAAAATGGAAACAAATGGAATAAATATTGAAAATAAAATGTAGTGATGTTGTGTAACTATGCAAAAAATGAAAATTGAGCTTGTCACAGCCGGATTCTTAAATCCGAATGCAACCGGTGTCGTAAACCTCTTAGAGGTCGCAGACAAGAAACTTCTTAGCTTTCAAAACATTCTTATAGTAAAATTTGCAGAAAGTTTAAAACTTTTACAGATATTGAAGTGTACATAGACTTCATATACTTTTCGGATGAGTTGCTATTATTATATTCTCAAATTAAAGACAACCATCTATCCTTAGAGAACAAATTTGAAACAAAAGATTAATATATCATAATAAGCTGCAAAAACGGATTTAATACAAAAGCTTTGAAATAAAGACATCTGAAAGAAATGCTAGGTAAAATATTCTCAGCTATGTATAAATACTAGGCTAACAAAATAG
This sequence comes from Solanum lycopersicum, assembly GCF_036512215.1. NCBI lineage: Eukaryota > Viridiplantae > Streptophyta > Magnoliopsida > Solanales > Solanaceae > Solanum > Solanum lycopersicum. The sequence continues at coordinate 36,549,724 of NC_090811.1, forward strand.
AAGTAGCATCCTCGAACTAGAGAGGACCTACCAAAAGGTCTTGGATCGTTGAGTCCAAACCGCTGCAATGAGTCTTCAATCTACTCTCTACCTTCACCTATTAAAGTTGTAAATGTATGAGGTGAGGACACACTTGCACTAAGTATGGGTGTATGCACACATACACATAACACTACGCATGATCAAGCAAAGCTCTTCCTATACAACATGCCATTTTTAGAAAGTGAAGTCACTAGACTTCCCTAATTCTTTAGTTGTGATTGTGGTATGAATATGATGTGTTTTAATGCATTCAAAGAACACAAATCATTTTTATGTGATCAAAAGACATTAGTATCATCAACAAAATTTTAGAACAACTTGATAGAAGATTTGAAATAATATCCTTTGATCCTATGTTTTATTAACAAGTGCAATGATTCATTGTAGTCCCATACATACAATGGATCAAGTAAGTGATAGGAGGGAATAAGGAGATGATTTGACTACTCTACTCACAAGTTTTAATTTCCATTCTTGTTAAATGGGGCATGAAAGTATTTATAATCCAATATTTATTGGCTATAGCAATTCTTTAATTGATTGCATAATATGTATAGTTCTTGAGGAATATAATTAAAACACATGATCTTGCTTACTTTGGGCATGAAGACTTTATAAGCCAATCTCTATTTCGTATATACATTATGTGATCATTTTGGATAATATTTGAATTTATTATTGTCTATGAAGATTATTTGATCATTTGCATGATATAAAAGATTCTTGGCTATGCCCAGTATTTGATCTTTGCATACTATAAAGATTATAGGGCATTCATTAACCCTTATGTTTTGCTCTCATTTATTTGCATAATATAAGAACTCATTATAATCCAATCTTATTTGTCTATAATAATTTTCATAATGTTGAGATAATGAAGGATATATTTTTATTTGCACCAACCAATAACATGTTAAGACTTCATTTTTTACATTAAAGATTCGTTGGGTAGGAACACTTTATAAGACATTCTTTATTGGCTATGTCACTTATTTCATCATATTCATAGTATGGAAGTTGTGAGGCATTTATTAACCATTATATTTTACTCCACTTTATTTTCTGAAAACATAATTATTATCAAACACTAACGATTGATATTCTTAAGTTCTTACTTTCAGAGCTCCCTTTGAACAAACGTTCCTTGTTCTTTCTTGCTTGATATCTTAGAGATATCTTTAGAATTAAGATCATGTGAGGTAACATGAAATCCAGTGTCTTCCCCACACCAAAAAAAGATTATTCACCAATAAAAATAAATCTTGATCATGAGATCTAACATGATATCCAGTGTCCGCTGATACACTGTGATTTCACGGTATTTTTAATGCTTTTTCCTTTAGATTAGTGTGTATCCAAAAGCCTTTTTGTATTGATTTTTCTGTAAGTTTCTCTTTATTTATAGGAAATCTGTCATAAGATTAACATGGAAGTTTTTGAGCAAGAAATGCAGAGAACTTACCACCTACAGAGCTTGTGACTCTCCATCATGCCTTTGACGGTCCGTAGGTTGCATCGTAGTGAAGCTGCTGAAGAAAGATGGGGAAGTCTGACCAAATGTGAGATTACGAAGTTCATGATGGACTGTCATAGCCATGACGGTCCATCCTGTTGGTTAATCGTAATGATCAGAGAAGTAGTCCTAGTACCGAGTTTCCATGAAGTTTAAGTGTTATGGAACGGAGACCCTCGACGGACCATCGTGCTTGGAACGGTCTGTCATACCTGTTCGTCAAGGGTAATGAAGAAAGGAGCAGGAGGATTTGTTAAACTATAGGATGACGGAGGCCATGATGGCCCGTCGTGACCATGACGTCCCAGCACGAGGATCGTCGACTCAGACGCGTTTTGATAGATTTTCAGAAATAAGAGTCTTTTCTTTATTAGGTTCTTGTTTTTTTTATAAATAGTTCAAAAAAAATCATTTTTAGGGTTAGACAATTTATCGGTAGACTCTTTTATAGTTAGACTTTTTTGTTAGTAGATTTTTTTGCGTGAGACTATTTGTTATTAGATTTTGTGATTGTTATAATTTTAGAGAATTTTTAGTCCTTGATTAATTTCAGTAATTGAGATGCTTTTTCTGGAACTGATTGTAGGTGGGTTTGTTGATTAATCCAGTGAACTTCTGGATTTTATTCTTTCTCATTGAAGTAAGTGCATGAATTCTTATATTAAATATATGAATATTTTAATTATGACTATGGGTAACTAAACTCCATAACTAGGGTTGTGGTAACCATGAGTGAATAATGAGGTAAAATCGAACTACAATAACGATTCTAGAATAGTGTCTTCAATGTATTGATAATTCTTTCTCTTAGAAGTCTTTTTAACGATGACCAACATTAGAACTCGCCTCAATGATACTTGCCTGACCAAGGAGGTAGATAATAGAAAAAGAATTATCAACATAGATTTAGTGTATACTATGTAATAGACTAGTATTGATTGGTACGAGATAATAACAAAGTCAAATATCGAATACGATGTTTAATATGAGGTAAAGGTAAGGGTTAGTATAGCAACATACATAGCCGGACAAAGGTGCGAAGTGAAATTTGCTAGATGCTGGACCAAGGTTTACAAATACAAAACTTATCACTTTGCATGCAAAATATTAGGAAAGAATCGCTATAGTTAGAGTTATCAATTTAGAAACCTGTGGGGAACACTTAAACCGTAGTTACTTTTATTAATTGATTAAACTCCAATATTCGAATCTGTTAGTTGTTTACTTTTATTTAGTTAGTTATTTTCATTAATTTAGAAATAAACCCCCCCCCCTTTATTTTCTTTTATTTTCTAAGGAAATAATTGACTAAAAAATAGTAATAATAGATTAAAGTTAAGTATGAACTATTTTCCTCGTGGGAACGATCCCAAACTCATTAGTTGGGTTCTTGACTTGATACGACCGCTTTATTTCTTCTCTGAGAAGTACGTTTGAGCGTTATCAAATTTTGGCGCCGCTACTGGGGAAAATAGCTTTTAGACTAACATAAACTTATTATTAAAGTTTAGTCAATATTTTCTTGATTCTACTTTTCTATTGTGTTCTATTCTTGTAGAACTATCTTCCTTGTATTCAAAATATACAGATAGGAAGAGAACCATTGTTTCCCTACGATCACAAATTAGAGCGTAAACTACGCAATATAAATATAAATTTGGGTATTAACGATGATATGCCAATCCAGAACATCCCAGCTGTGGTTGATGTTCATGGTGAGTTATTACACGATGATCCGGGTGAAAATAAACAAAGGGGAAAAAATCTCGCTCCACGTCCTCAAGAATACTACATAGGCTATGATAGTATAGTAGACTTTGATGGGCCACTTGTGTTGCCCCCTCTTCCACAAGGCCACACGTTTGTGGTAACTAGTAGTCTGATGCAAATGCTTACTACCAGAGGTTCTTTTTAAGGGATACATTCTGAGGATCCATATGCCCATATAGTTAAGGTAAGGGCAGTGTACAAAAGCTGTGTACGGAGGCCTTATTTGGATTTCGATGTAATTAGGCTAAGAGTAATTTCTCTCTCACTGGCGGGAGAGGCTGCTATTTGGTTCACTGAACTCCCTTATAACTCAATTTTCACTTGGAACCAACTAAGGGACGTTTTCTTAGCACGCTACTACCTGGTATCCAAGAAACTAAACCACAAAGACAGAGTGAACAACTTTATGTCACTACCAGGAGAGTCAGTTCGTAGTTCATGGGATAGATTAACCTCATTTTTTAGAAGAATCCCCAATCACCGAATAGTTGACGAGTCACTGAAAAGTTATTGGGAGTGTCCTTATGCTGATATTGCTGAAAAATTAGAGAAAATCTCCCTGAACAATAAAGCTTGGAGTAGTAGGAAGTCAGATACTTGGAGAAATACCTTCGCAATGCAATGCATTCACAACTCAGCAACAGATGAGATTCGTGAAGCGATGGCTCAGATGAGAAGTGAGCTAGGGTTTGTATTAAAACATATCTTTGGGGGTGCAGAAAAAATAAATACACTTAACTACTTGTCTAAACCACCACCACCAAATGATGAATGCTATTACGAGGAGAACTCCTATGCTGTAAATGGACAGCCGGGGGGTTTCAGACCGAGTGCCCAAGGCGCAAATCAGGAGAATTGGCCCCAAGGTAAAAAAAACCAAGGTAAGATATATGGTAACTATAACCGGGAGGGTCCTTATGTTCGAGATGAAAATTACAACCGCGGCAACAACTTTAACAGGGGTAACTATGGTAAAAGAAATGATAGAAATGGTCACTATGTTCCTCCTTAAAATTATGAAGTTACTCCAAGGGATGGTGGAGATATTATGGCGTGAGTTGAGGATATGTTACACAAAATGATGAGGAGGTTCGATGCTTGTGATGACCATATTAAATGGTTAAGGTGTGATTTAGCGGGTATTGGGAAGAAGTCGATACACATGCAATATCGATTAAGCAGATTGAGTTGCAAATGGCCCAATTATCTGCGACTGTGAACACACGGCAACCGGGCACACTTCCTAGCAACATTGTCAAAAATACAAAAAATGACAGACACTGTATGTCAATCACTACTAGGGGGCTAAGAAGACCATTGATCCACCTATAACATCTAAGTTGGAAAAAGAGATAAAAGATAATGATAAGGTGCTGGAGGGTAGTGCTAAAGTAGAAGATAACACTGGAAAAGATGTTGAAGTGCCTACAAAGTTAATTCCCATGCCTTTTCCTCCCCCCTTCCTCAAAAATAAGTGAAAAAGACTAAGGATGATATCTATACCTTGGTTTCACGGTATTTTTAATGCTTTTTCCTTAACTTTAATGTGTGTCCAGAAGAATTTTTGTATTGATTATTATGTAAGTTTCTCTTTATTTGCAAGAAACATGTCCAAAGATGAACGCGGATAGTTTTGAGCAAGAGATGCAGAAAAGTTACAACTTACGGATCTTGTGAAAGTCCGTCGTGCCTGTTATGGTGCGTAGGCATCATAGTGAAGCTGCTGAAGGAAGATGGGAAAGTCTGACAAAGTGTGGGATTGCGAAGTTCATGATGGACCGTCATAGCAATGACGTTCTGTCCTGGTGGTTCATCGTGATGATCACAGAATTAGTCCCAGTAACCAATTTACAAGAAGTTTAAGTGTTATGGAACAAAAACCCTTGACGGACCGTCGTGCTTGGAACGGTCCATTGTACCTGTTCGTCGAGGGTAATGAAGAAAGTAGCAGAAAGATTTGTTAAAGTATAGGATGACGAAGGCCATGATGGCCCGTCGTGACCACGACAGCCCGTAATGAGGTTTGTCGACTAGGGCGCATTTTGACAGATTTTCAGCAATTAGAGTCCTTCTTTTATTAGGTTTTTGGTTTTTACAAATAGTTAGAAAAAACTTGTTTTTGGGTTTAGATTCTTTATAATTATACTCTCTTATAGTTAGACTGTTTTTTTAGTACATTTTTTAGTGTGAGACTCTTTTTTATTAGACTTTGTGATTGTTATAATTTTTGACAATTTTTTGTCCTCGATTAATTTCTTTAATTGAGTCACTTTTTATGGAATTGACTCTTAGTGCATTTGTTGATTAATCAAGTGAACTTATGGATTTTATTCTTTCTCATTGAAGTAAGTATATGAGTTCTTATATTATTTTTATGAATAGTGTAATTATGACTATGGGTAACTAAACTCCATTTCTTGGGTTGTGGGAACCATGGGTGAATAATGATGTAAAATCTAACTAAAATAACAATTCTAGGATAGTGTCTTGCATGTATTGATAATTCTTTCGCTTAGACGTCTTTTTAACGGATGACAAACTTTAGAACTCGTATTAATGCTACTTGCCGGACCAAGGAGGTGGTTAATAGGAAAAGAATTATCAAGATAGATTTAGTGCATACTATCTTATAGGCTAGTATTGATTGGCACGAGGTAATAATAACATATTCAAATATCGAATATTATGCTTAAGATGAGGTAAAGGTAAGGGTTAGCATAGCCGGATGAAGGTGCAGAGTGAAATTTTCTAGATGCCAGACAGAACAAGGATTTAGAAATACACAACTTATCACTTTGCATGCAAGATATTAGGAAATAAATGTTAGAGTTAAAGTTACCAAGTTAGAAACCTGTGGAGAACACTTAAACCCTAGTTACTTTAATTAATTTATTAAACTCCAATATTTGAATATTTTGGTTGTTTACTTTAATTTAGTTACTTATTTTCATTCATTTAGAAATAAAACCCCCCTTTTTATTGTCTTTTGTTTTCTGAGGAAATAATTGACTAAATAATAGTAATAATAGATTAAAGTTATGTCTGAACTATTTTCCTCGTGGAACCGATCCAAACTTCACTAGTTGAGTTTTTTACTTGATACGACTGCTTTACATCTTATTTTAGAAGTATATTTGAGCGTTATCATCTGCCCCACACCGAAAATGGTTGATTCACCAGCTAGAGTGACTCCTTCTCTAGTGTTTACCCCACAATGAAAGGGGTGGCTCACGGCTAAACTGAACCAATAATATTCTTTTGAGGATTAACTGACATAGATCATGTGAGATAAACATGAAATCTGTGTCTATCCCACACTAAAAAGAGGTGATCTCACCGGCCAAGGTGAGACCGAAACATAACTAGCTCTCTTAGGTGGAATCCATAGGCTAGTTCCCATGTTGGCTAAACATACTTAGAATACTAGGAGACATAAGAAGACTACTTATCCACCTCGCTTGTAGACTAATCTAATGAGACTTAAAAGTGCAAGCACACACTCATAGCTAGTCTATCGTGCTTTGCTCCTTTTCTTTATCTTCTTATCTTTTAGAGTTGACTCAAACATTATGAAAGCGTACTTCTAGATTGAGGTTTATTTACTCTATTGATGACTTTTCATCGCATTCTTTACATTGATGAAATGTTAATTATCCTTACATAACATCTTTTGTGTTAATGAGACTTGTCTCACACGTTTGAACACCCTTTTTCGTGAGTATTTTAACATAGTAGCTTAGGCGTAGGTGAGGCTTTTCTAACTTCCTTTAACACCTCATTCTGTTTACTTTCTTAACCTAGACATATTTAATTATGTTAATACTCACTTTACATTCTTACATTCATTTGATAGCGACATATCATCATTTATTGATGATGAAAACTTCATTCAATGAATTACATATATTCATAGTTAATTTGGTTAGGGTATGTTGGGACTTTTCCCAATTATTGGCATACCTTTGGATATGGATTCATTGTATTACATTAGATGTTCTTATATTGTCATTTCAATACTTTGGATACATATGATTGGCGTGAAATTAGTATTGTCCTAGAAAATTTGAAACTGAGTTCATAGCCAACCTATTCGCACAAGACAAAGTTACATTCATTCATGTTTAATTTGGTATACATTAGCCATTAGCAAATGTTTAAATTATTTAAAGATAAAATTATAGCCAATCCCATTCAACATTCTGGACAATATATTGTTAGCCATTTTATTGGCATAAGCAAAACATTCATTCAAGTATGATTTCATGGAGATCTTTTTACCAGACCTTATAACAAAGATTAAACATCACATATGTAGCCATTTCGGACAGACTCATATGAAAACTTTAATGAACATAAAATTTTTATAAAGTCACGTTTAGAAGTATACACATTACAATCGTAACATCTCAAGACTAGCATTTTCGGGCACAAGTTGATGCAACATAGTTCTTTATATCACGTAAGGAACACTTAACTTCATACGAGTACAATTCATAGATTCATTCGACATTTACAAATCAAGAACTCTACACATTAAGATCATCCAGCAACTCATACCAACAACATGATCAACACTAATCTATATATCATTCAAATCATTAACAAAGATAAAAGGGAAAAGGTCGTTCAACAAGAATCTTGGGAAACAACCCTAGTTTCGAGATTTTTTAGATTTAACATGATGGAGAGTAATCCTGGAGAAATAATTTCAGGAGAGAAACACATACCTTATTTAGAACTTAATCTACGAATACCACCTTGAACAAAAACTTAAAAAACACCTTCAATTCATCTAAGAACGTCGATGAATTTTCTGCCTTTTTGCTTACTCTTTTAGCGTCAACTTATCTAAGTATTTTTATCATGCGTTTTCAAGATTAGGAACTGATGTTTACTCATTCAACTATATCTTAATAAGTTTATTAAAAAAATAAATTAATTAATTACTAAAAAACCCTCCTAGATTTACTAGAAATATGAAAACACAATACTAAGTCAAATCCAAAATTTTTCCTAAGGATTTCGTTTTCAGCCTTTAATTTAATTATTTAAATGGATAATTTAATTAATTAAAGGACATACGGTAATTAATAAAATACCCCTACGTAATTGGAACCATAACTAACCATTTTGGACCATCCTCGGTTAAGTATTAGGATATTTCTTGGGTTATACTAGGTTAGTGTAAGAATTTCAGTTTGACCCCTTTAATTTATTTAATTAAGTTTATAATTTAATTAATTAGGTAACTAAGTTAATTATTAAATTACCCTCAAGTCCTTAGGACTATAACTAACCCTTTTAACCTTCCTAGGTTAGGCACTAGGTTTTTCATTTTCTTGTCTTAACCAAAATCTGGAAATTGCTTTGTGATTTCAGTTTTGCCCTTTTAAATTAGTTAATTAAGATTATAAATTAATTAATTAAGTAACCTAGGGTAATTAATAAAGTATCCCTAAGTTTATAGGACGATGAGCAACCCTTTGGACAATCCTAGGTTAGGTACTAGATTGTCTCTTTAACTAGTTACTGGTTTAGTGTAACCCAATTATGTATTAGGGTTTCACTTGTACTAGATAATTTATATTTGTGTGTCCTAGGTTATTTATTTAGTTATGGAATTAGGTTAATGTCGTGAATTAGTTATATATCTAGGCCCCACGTAAGTGAACCCATGTGCACGCCTGCCCTCTAACTACCCTAACAAAATTCGGTTAGGGTGGTCCCCTCTTGGCCGTTTATCTTACATGCTTTGCCCATGGGTTGGTTATACTTTCCTAAATTACTATTCTTGATGTTCTATTTTGAATATTTACTTAATATTCGTAGTACCTAACCCTTTTAGGAACGACCTCAAAAATCTAGATGTGAATTGTGCGCCATGATCTGATATGATGGATAACAGAATGCCATGGCAGCAACGAATCTCATTTAGGAAGATTCTTACATAATCCTCCGTTGAATATGAAGACTTGACGGGAATAAAACGAGCTGATTTAATCAATCGATCGACAATCACCTATATGGAATCATAGGATGTTTGGGTCCGAGGGTAAACCTACTATGAAGTCCATATTGATGTCTTCCCAATTCAAAGTCGGAATTCAGATTTCTTGTAGTAAGCCACCTGGCTTTAGGAGTTCTTCCTTTACTTGTTATCAATTCGGACAGTTAGCGACGAATTTTTCAATGTCTCTTTTTAGACCTTCCCACAAATATATTTCCCTTAGGTCATGGTACATTTTTATCAACACCGAATGAATCGAATAGCGGGACCCAGGTGCTTATTCTAAGATCCGATCCCTCAAACCATCTACATTGGGAACACATAATATCCCTTGGTACCTTAACACACCATCGCCCCCCTAAGGAGAATGATTAATTCAACTTCCCAAGAACTGATTCTTTAAAATCTATTATGGCTAAATGAAGGTGTTGTTTGAACTTCACTTCAACTACTTAAGATAACATGGAGTTATCCTGAACTATGGCACATCATACAGAGAACTCTCAAACCTAACTCCCAACCTAGCAAACCTATGTACTTCCCTTTCTAGGTTTTTATTGGCTTCATCAAGATGGGATACACTACCAATAGTCATCCGACATAGCGAATCCATAACTACATTAGCCTTGCTGGGGTGATAAGGGACACTCATATCAAAATCTTTCAGCACCTCAAGACACATTCTTTGTTGAAGATTCAACTCCTTGTGGGAAAAAAATATTGGAGACTCTTATGATCGGTAAAAACATCAACATGAACCCCATACATGTAATGCCATCAAATTTTCTAAGCAAACACCACGGCTGCTAATTTTAGGTCATGAGTGGAGTGTTTTCTCTCATTTACCTTCTATTTCGTAAAGGAATACGATATCACCTTTCCATTTTGGATAATCACACACCTGAAAACCACTCGGTATATGTCATAATATACCATAAAACCTTTGTACCCTGTGATAAGGTCAACAGCAGAGCGGAAGTAAGTCTATCTTTCAACAATTGGAAGCTCTTCTCATATGTCTTTGACCACTTATAGTTTTACTCTTTTTGGTCAAGATAGTCAAAGGAGACGCAATGGACCCGAACTTATCCACAAACCTCTGATAGTAACCAGCTAAACCCAAGAAACTCCTAATGTCAGGCGGAGTCAATGTTCTAGTCCTATTTTTCACCGCTTCCGTTTTCCTTTGGTCTACCTCAAGTCCCTCACTAAAATGATGTGTCCAAGAAAAGTCAACGACCTCAACCAGAACTCACACTTACTATCTTTGGCACACCATTGATGTTCTTTAATGGATTGCAATACTACACTCAAATGCCCCATATGATCATCCTCATTCCTCGAATATACCTACATATCGTCAATGAAGACAATGACGAACGAATCTAGTTAATTTTGAAATACTATATTCATTAGGTCCATAAATGCCGTCGGAGCATTAGTTAGACTGAAGGACATGACCAAGAATTCATAATGCATATTCCTAGTCTTAAAGGCCGTCTTTGGTGTATCCTCCCCTCTTACCCTAAATTGATGATGCCCCTACCTCAATTCTACGTTTTAAGAGTAACTCGCCCATTGGAGTTTGTTAAATAAGTCATAAATCCGAGCGAGAGGGTACTAATTCTTAATGGTGACCTTGTTGAGTTGGCGGTAATCAATACACAATCTCAATCACCGATCGTTCTTTTCGAAAAATAACTTCGGAGCACCCCATTGAGATATACTAGGACTTATAAAGCCATTGTATAGTAAATCCTTGAGTTGAGCCTTCAAATCCTTCAATTTGGCTGGAGCCGTCCGATATGGAGGGATTGAATGTAGATTTGTTTGCATTAGCAAATAATTACAATAATCAATTTCTCGTTTGGGAGGAATACCGAGAAGGTCATTAGGAAAAAACTCTGGAAATTCACTCACTATGGGGATAAACTCAATAGGAGGAATTTCGGAATCTAAATCTTGGACTCTTACTATGTGATAGATACAACCATTTAATATAATTTTACATGCTTTTAGACAAGATATGATGCGACCTCTAGGAATACAAATTCCCCACTTCCACTCAACAACAGGTTTGTTAGGGCAGTTAAACTTCACACTCTTGTCCTACAATCAATGGATGGAAAACATGCATTCAACGAATTATACCCAATATAATACTAAAATCAAGAATATCTAGTTCTATTAAATAAACATAAGAAACTCTAATGGTCAATGAAATAGGAAAATTACTATAGACTCTTTTACAAACAACTAACTCTCCCACTGGAGTAGACACTAGAAAAGGCTCATGCAAAAAAATCGAGTAAAGTGTCATACTTTTTAGCTACTAGAGGTGTAACAAAGGACAAAGTAGCACCCGGATAAAGTAAAGCATACACATCAAGAGTAAAGATTTTTAACATAACAGTTACCAGATCGATAGATGTCTCTTGCTCACTCCTAGAGTGAAGAGCATAGAAGCGGTTCTTCTTTAGCGCATCACTACAACCACTTCGCTTTCCAATCTTCTCTTGCCCCTTACAATTAGAAAAATTTCTCACCTTGTGGCCATTATTTCCACAACTAGAGCAAATCCCCATTCCTACCAAAAATTCACTTAAATGACCCAATCTTCCCCTTTTGGTCTTTCAGCTTAGGGGCCTGGTCATCCCTAGCCTTAGGAAATTTTCGATAGAGGTCTCTTGCTCACTCCTAGAGCAAAGAGCATAGAAGCGGTTCTTCTTTAGCGCATCACTACAACCACTTCGCTTTCCAATCTTCTCTTGCCCCTTAAAATTAGAAAAATATCTCACCTTGTGGCCATTATTTCCACAACTAGAGCAAATCCCCATTCCTACCAAAAATTCACTTAAATGACCCAATCTTCCCCTTTTGGTCTTTCAGCTTAGGGGCCTGGTCATCCCTAGCCTTAGGAAATTTTGATGGAACTGTATTTGACAATCTCTTCTGGAATTTAGGCTTATCTTAAATGTCAAGCATATTCTTTTTAGATCTACCCTCAAAAGAACTTTCACTTTTTGAATCCCTATGCTTCCTCTTAGATCTATCCTCCTCCACCCTCCTTGCAAGCACCATAATACGGGAAATGTTTCTATTGTAATGTAAAATCACAGAATGATATTCTTCTTGTAAGTCAACCGATACACACGTCACAAATCGACTCATCTTGTCTCTAGGATAAGAGACCAATGAAAGAGGATATTTGGCCAATTGGATGAACTTTAAGGAGTAATCATGAACACTCATACTCTCTAGGCGGAGGTTAATGAATTCCACCACATTGACTTGTCTCATCTCTAGGGGAAAACGGGTCAATAAATGTCTTCTTGAAGATCTCCCAAGTCACTGGCCCTCCTCGAAGTAGTGTATTATCTCTTCATTTCACATACAATGTTTTGGCAATGTCCTTGAGTTGGTAGGTGGCCATCTCGACCTTCTCAATTGTATACACTCCCATGGCATAAGTATCTTTTATACCTAATCAATTAATTGTTGGGGGACTTCATCAACCTTAGACCCATATAAGGTAGGAGGATTCATTAGAGTTAAGTCCCTAATTCAGGAAGCCATGGTAGAAACTAGTTGTTGAACCCTAGGTGGAACCTCCCGATTGGCTTGGGTTGTCATAGCTTGGGCTTGAACCGTTGCGTCTTGTGCTTGAAAAGTCATGGCTTATTCCATTTGAGAAAGAATAGCCATAATCTTCTCCACTGTCATAGGTTGAGGGTATGCTGGGGCTTGATCAATGTTAGCTTTCTTTTCAAGTGGAGGAACTTGCTCATCATGGGGAGAATCTCCCGCATAAGCAACATCCTCCTCAAGTCTTTGATCCTTATTCCTTCTAGTATAATGCTTTATATAGGTACAACAATAGGATTAGATGCAAAATCACAACATAAGTATACTCTATTGACTTGATATAAGATTTCCAATAAAGAGTGTAGTTCCTAAGCATCATGTAGGTTCCTACTCATAAGTGTGGTGTGCTTCACAATTATGAATACAAATCTTCATAGAAGTGGTATATATAGACATAACTCAAAGATATTTAACCTCATGCTCTGATACCATGTTTGTTAGATTCAGGTTTACCCCCTAGATGTTATTGGCTCGGTCTTCCTTTTGAAGGACTATGATGTAAGACCCCGAAAATGATTTTGGTAAAGATAGAGACTTACGTGATTGAAATGGTTATATAAGGTCCTAATTTGTTGTACATTGTGAGTAAGAGACAGTATCTAAGAGTTTAGGGACATTAGAAGTCAAATGTCAAGAGACGACCAAGACGTTCGACGACTACGGCACCTTATTCCCTCATATTTGGCTTTATGTGTTTATGGGTGATTCATGAGATTATATAGTTTTTAACTGAGTTAATATAGAATGTATTGTAAGAGTTTATTGTTTTAAGAAGTTTGGAGGTCAAATGTCCAAGAATGTACATGACGTTCGAAAGATATGCCTTGATGTGACGTTGTACGTCTAGGTATGTTTCATAAAATTTTATGTGTTCATTTTGTATAAAATTTATTTGAATGGTTTTAAACTTATAGAAAATCGTTATTGGGTTTTAAACATCTGAGAAATTATACCCAAGGACCATGAAAGGGTCCTTGAAGGAGGAACCAAAATCGTAGCCAAAAGAGTCCTAGCCAGGCCATAGACGATGGAGCAGTCGACGACTTGTGAGCCTGTTGACGCCACGTGGAAGGGTGTCGTCGTGGGGGACTTGGATATGGTGAATAGGGATTCCATGGAAGGCTACTGTAACCATCAATGGTGGCCACTGATGGCCCTTCGTGGTGGTGACGCCCCGTCGATGAGAATGTGGTCTGTTAGGCAATTTTTTGCCAGCTTTCTGTAATGTTAGGGGTGAAGTTGGGATTTCACCCCAAGTCTTTTAAAAATTTGAGGACAAGTATTTTAGGTTTTTATGGGTATTTTAATAATATATAAGTTATTAAGCTCTCATTATAACCCTCACATCTAAATCAAAACCCCTTCCCTCCTAAAGTTTCTCCAAGAACCTCAGTGTAAGTTCAAAGTGAAGATGGATCTTGAATATGGGTTTTAAATGAAGTTTCTTATTTAATTAGCTTTGGATTCTTGAAATAAGGTATGTAAGTTCTTCATCTAAGGCTTCCTATCACCTTAGAGCCAATTTGAAAGATGATTTTCAAAGATTTCAAAAAGATAAAGAAGTCCAATTCCTACTCTATGTTTTGGTTTCTTGCAAAAATGGTTTCAAAACGTTAATATGTAATGTTATTAATTTTCTCTTGATGTTTTCCAATGAAATTCTCCATGTACCCTTGATCTTCTCAAATCTCTCAATTTAACTAAAATATTGGTGAATTGATTATGCTTTGATATTCATGAATTCATTTGTAGATTGTTATGTGCTTTTGATTCATGAATACATTATGTATGTATGGTATATATGTTGTTCCAATTTGATTAGTTTAGTAATGGTTACTGTTAGATCTATTGCACGCTATGCTTATCGACTTGATATTGACTTAAGGCTTATGATTTCTAATGTAATTTTCTATGGGGTTTCTAATGATGCAATAATTATATTCAATTGATATCTATGTTGTATAAGATTTATAAGTATGTAATGAGTTGACCTAGTTTCATTTATTATCGATATAATGGAATTGAGTTTTAGGTTATGGCCTTGGGTAAGGATTTTGTAATATCGAATTGGATGAATTAGCCTTGAAATCAAAGTTGTAAGATGGAGTGGGGTATGTTACCCTAATTCCTATATTTTGATTTTAATTAGACTTCAATTATGTTGTGATTGGTATGGTCCAATTATGGGGGAGGTGTTATGTGTTTTACATGGAATTGACGTTGCGTTGTCGGCGTTACTTTATGCAATATGATGATTATGGCCTTGTCAGCACTACTTGAAGTACTATGATGTTTTGTACAGTTGTTTTATGTGAATCATAAGTATATCTATCTATATGTGAAGGAATATGAAAGTATGTTTTCCTGTTATATATGTTAGAAAATCATGTAAACTATTACTATGTTCTTATATGTGTAGTCTTAGGATTGATGCATTGTTGTTCCTACTTGACTATATGAGTCTATACTAGTTATGTTGATGATGATATGGTAGTGTGTAGGATGACATAGAGACGACAATATTTATTCCTATGTGCTTATAGAATGACTAGTAATATGTGTTAAGGTGAAGTATGTGGTGTCTTGTTTTGGTTGACTTGTGTCCCTTACATAATGTTTGTATGAAAATACATATATGATGTCTTGACTTAGGATGCTTCAGTCTCTTAGTCTTGAATTTATAAAACATATGTAACCTTGAATGATGTTAAGAGGGTCATTTCAGTGAAACCATGAACCTAGTGGTAAGGTTATGTATATTAAAGTCGAAAGTCGTAATGGTATCCTTCAAAGTAAAGGATGATGGTATTAAGGTTGATTATATGGAATGACATCATATAAAATCTTAGGAAAATCATAATGAGCTTCTTGTCATCAAAGGAAGGTAGCTCTAAGAGGACCTTTTTTCTAGGGTAAATGTGATAGGGTTATGAACTTATTTTGGAACCCTCTTATATGAAATTTTAATGTGAATTACTCTATGAGAATGAAGGTTAGGACCGAGTGAGTAGGGTAAGGGAAGTAGTTCTAGTTATGTTTAAAAATAGAACACTAAGCACGCCCTTCATATTCCTTAACCATGTGGCTACATGAGATGTTTCCTAATTCTACCAATGGCAAGTAGAACACCCTCATCGGAGTTGGTTAGAACTCCAAATTACATGAGTTACTAACTTTATATATGTTGGTTAATACCCATTCTTATCATGTGGAATACCTATTAGCAGTTGAGAAGTCATATGACGTTTAGGTGGTAGTGTGGGACAATATCCATACATTGCATAATAGGTTTTGAAGATGTCATTTGGAGTCTCTAGGTCATGCATAATACCATTACTTTAATGTCCTTTATGTGATGAATGTTTGTTAATGAACTAATGAATATAATGACTCAAATTAAGGAAATATGTTAAAATGAAGTAGTATTTATCTAGAGTTATTAAGGGTTTTCTAGTAAAGGTATGAAGGGTGCATATGAATGGTCAGTTCTTATCTTACCTAGATAATTCTTAAGAATGAGTCTAGTTAGGGAAGTTGGTTGATTATGTGGACATGATCTAAGACTTAGGTAATCTTAAGGATTATTTAGGTAATTCTGAAGAGGTCACTATGGATGTTATCTTCTTGATTTAATTATGTAAGTCTTTTGATAGCCTTTGGAAAAAGAATTTCATATCACCTATATGCTAATGTGTTAAACGAGAATAATTCTATCTTAGGGAGTCTATAGGATCTCTTAAGTGTGTGTGTGTGAAAGATTGTATGGGCGGTTGCTTCACAACTAACTCAAGTGAGACTTAGAGTCACCTTGGTAGAAGAATATCATGTTCTTATGTATATATCTCTTAAGTGTGTGTGCGAATCACTAAAAGTAATCTTGAGGATTGTTTAGGCACATCTAGAGAGGATGTATGGGTGGTCTCTCTTTGTGTGACTTAAGTGAATATTAGGATATCTTTGAGTGAGAAGATAAAATTGTAAAGGGGGTTTAATGTGAACTTAAGGAATTCACGGTAACACTGAATTGAGTTCATTGTACAATGACGTGACTTCATTGTAATGTTTGCTAAAAACTGTTAATTATTGCCTAATTGATTTCTTATGTGTTTCTATGTTGTTAAATGTGGTTTTTATGCTTATAGTATGATGTTTTTATTGAAATTCATTAAAAGCATGCTATTTACTAAATGTCCCTTTTTCATGGTTTTTTCATGGCTTCCATTCTTAGTACATCTAATGTGCTAACACCTTGTTTTACTTTTTGAATAAAGTGTAGGGAAATGGATTTTTCATGTGCCATGAAGGATGGGTAGGTTTCTAAGGGTTGAAGATGAAGTATTGGTGAGTCCTCATCCATTCCAGGATAATATCCACATGTTACTTTATGTCTTAAGTCTTTATTTCATGTCTTGTATGGGGTTAGTCACAATTGTTTAAACTCTAAAGTCTATATTGTTCAATGAGATGTTGCATAGTTCTAATGTTTTAAATGAAAGTCTTTTGCTTGCGTATTGTTTATGAAAGAGTTCTTCGTGTGTTATGAAATTTTTAATTTTTTTCTCATTTAAGCTATGTTTATTATGCAATGAATGATGCCAGATTCTTAGATGAGACTTCTTGAAGTCTCATTTGCCGTGTGACATCGCAAGCATACTCTAACTTCTAGGTTGTACTTATGGGATGTGACATATTACTAGCCTCTAAGTTTTATATCATTACATTTATATGTTTGCAAATGCAGAAAAATGTAAAACATTTATTATCACTACTTGGAGGTTTACATAGACCTCTACATACACGTATTATATTTTCATATTGAGTATACATAGACCCTTCATATAGGAATTTTACGTAGTCTTCTACTTTCATTGTACGTACATATATAAGAATATGGAAGAAAGTCTCAGTAATTGTATCATCTCATACCATGTAAATGAATATTACAATATGAGCATAGACCTTACATCAATTAAACAAGACCATGTATAGGTCGTACAGAAGTACAATATTCAAATGACAAGGAAAGGAATGATAGATTCAATAAGCTCATAACAAAATCCAAATCTAGAGGATGGCATTGTCCTCAAAATTTGATGACCTACTCTACTTGGATGAAACGAAGAATCAAAGCATTCAACAATGACGCCTCCCAAAACTCTTCAATGACATGAACCTAAAAGTTTTGGGGAAAAAAAGAAGAAAGTGGGGTTAGTACTCCACATGTACTAAGTATGAAATATTATGTACCTACTCAAGCAAAACTTTCTAAAAGGGGCTTTTAGTTAATTCATGCCATTGTACTCCTTTAAGGACTTATGCACACAAATATAGTCAAGGAAGTCAAATGTATATCATCATGCTTGAACCCATAATATCTTATACTCTATCACCAAGTAATATCATCACAAGCATGAATAAGAGTAATCACATAAATAGAAAAATAATTTAACAAATCATAATTTCCCATAGAGTCAACAAGAGCAATGACGAAGTAAAGCCCCATAACCCTGCTTAATAATGTCACCCAACAAGAACTATAATTAGTATCATACTTCACACAATATAACCTCATATATTTATAAATTCATATCTTCAGTTATTAAGACCATTAAGACCATTTGCATGTTCATAAGTATCATAATTATCATATACAACATTTACATTTAATACCATCCATATACATAATATTAACTTCCCAAAGCTTCCATAAAGGCAAACTAGTGCAAGGCATGTATAGAGTCCCATACCCCTACCTAAGCTAAGTGAAACCCCTCAAGTCACTTTAGTTAGTCTATACTTGATTTTTTAATTTTTTTTTAGGGAACGCTCCCTTTAACTAACATAGACCACATGAGCTAAATGTGGAATCCGGTGTCATAAATTTTAAACCTATAGAAGGTGGTCTACCGGCCAATGTAAAACCTCAATAAACATATATTTTTAGGTGGATACACTAGCTAGTATCCTATGGTTGCAACATAGTTTAAGGAACTAAGAGATAGGTATTCCATCTACATACTATTTAGTAATTGGGGCCTCACCTTATGTGAATCATTGGATGAGTATCCCTCAAAGGGGAGTGAATACCACTTATAGACCTATAGGGTAACACTTCCTCTATGGAAAACCATCACCTCCCATTGTCAAGTTCACTCGATGCTAAGCTAAGTACTTTTATTGAAATGTCTTAAAGCCTTTAAATATCAATCATTACTTAATTAAGGACATAGGTTCTACCCTTTGTATAATCATCATCATCAATAGGTCCATAAGAATTGTATTTGTCCTTTCATCACAATTCATATAAGTGAGGGTAAAACCTTGGAATTTTATAAAATATTAAGGCACATTGATATTATTCACTATCCTTATAGCACATACACCTTAATCAACCTCACAATATAGTCATGAGATTTCAATTCAACATCATACCACCCTATAGTCCTAGTATAAGGCATACTCCAAAGATAATATCGTGAGTTAACAACAATTAATCACCATTGGAAGTCAAGATAGAGATTCTAAGACTTACCAAGTCTTGATCATAGTATATAACAAAGGTCTTACCATCAACCCATAACTCAACCCAACTTTGAGAGTAACATCATCACACAATGATGAACAATAGAATAACAAGGCCAATTGCTTCACTATAACACAATTCATATTAACATCATAACAAAAGACAAAGTACACATGCTAATTTCACATTGTAATTCATAAACTAAATAACTTCTCAAGAACTTACATTATAGTCTTATCATTACTATTAATTTAATTATAATAGCACCATGGTATAGTAATCGAATCAACAACCAACTCAATTGAATAACACAATACAATATAGGTGAAGATCACTAGGGTTAGGATATTCTTCAAATTATACCAAACCATCAACAATTACCACAAACAAGTTGACTTACATGTTAATGTACTCAATATAACCTTAAGAATTCATTAACTACTCAATCCATAACTTCAATTTCGTGATTGCATGAAACCCATAAGAGAACTCAACTTTTTGAAATTGGAACCGTTTGAGAAAAGGATCTCAAAGGTGACTACATAACATACCATAATGAGTTCGTCCCTTTCTATCCCCCAAACCCTAATTCTTTCTAGCTTTCAATGGTGAATTCATGTAGAGAGAGAAATAAGAAAGAAGGAAGAGAGTTTATTTTGAGAGTTGTCTTTAGGATAATGATGGTTGAGGGTATTTATAGTGGGACTAAATTAACTTTATTAGTATTCCTTTAATCCGCATTTAACATTATACCACATAATTAATTAAATGAATTTAATTTATAACGTGCAAGAATTTGGAGACCCCATCAACGAGACCCCGATCGACGGACCATTGGTCCATCGCTGATCCGTGCTACACATCTGTATGTTCAGTCACATATTGGTGTATGAGGTGATTTTCTTCATTTTGCTATGTGAGGGACGACGGTGGAATCGACACCCTGTCGATCCACACACAAACTGTAGCATGCACTTCCGCATTTCATCGATAATTCCATGGAATGTGCAGGTGAAAAGACCATCTCCACCACCGTAAGTATGGGACGAGCTTGCATCGATGTCCCATCGATCAACACATGGGCCATCATCTTTCCCTTTGATGCACACTGCCAGACAGTGATGTATCAAATTGCAGAGGTCCTCTTTAAGAGACCTTGATTGGTCCTTGGAGATTCGTACCAAGACGTTTGAACCTTGGAACAGCTCAAACAACCATTATCTACCTTTCCACCCATTTTCGTAAATTTCCAACTCCTAAAATTTAGTCATAATGTCTAAGGCACACTAATATCCCTTTGAAGAAACTTCCCGGAAGTTTTGGGCATTTTGGTTCTTAAACTACCTAAATGAACTATATTCATTAAAAATGGACCTTAAAATAGTGTTTAGACTTTATGACACCAACGTTAGGCTTCACAATGAGTCTTGGATATTCAAGGCGTTACATTTCATGTCAACAATATTCATCATATAATAATTAAGACTCACATAGTGCATATAAGAATAAATGCACATATTCATGACAAATCGAAAAATACTACCATTCCATGCATAAACACATAATCACAATCATACACATTAGAACACTTTTCTAGAACTTCCTGAGGAGCCACTTGTGCAATATCTATATGGGTTCATTACTTCCACCTTTCCTAAGTAAAGTCCCTTAGGTCACCTAGTTAGGGTAATATTCAATTGCTTCCATTATACATTTTACTTTAGGGAAGCTATAGCCTTAATCGACACTGAGAACATGGGTGCTAAACATGGAATTTTGTGTTGTAGAGCCTTAAACCAATGAAAGGTGTTCTTACCTAGCCAAGTAGAACATTAACACATGCTAGCATTTCAGTTTATATCACATTGCTAGACCCTATGTGGCAGGCTTAGTTTCAAGGCTTCTATATTGTATAGATCATCAATCATGTGTTTGTATGTTTACATATATGTGTGTACTCCTTTCACATAACACATTAAGGTCACACATGTTCATACATTCATATTCATACACATAGATTCAAAACTAGAAATAATCCTATCAAGGCACCCATGTGCAATGCAGAGGTAAGGTCCCATACATTTGGACATACTAGTACACTTATCAAGTCAGCCTAGTAAAGGAAACACATATAATACTTTCAAAGATATACTCTTAACATTCATAATAGTAAACACTAGTGATATGAGAACTACCTTTCATTTAGACACCATGACCTATATTACTTGTAAGCATGCATGTAAAGTTAGAGTGTGTGCACATTTGTCAATATGATCACATAATGGCTATTAAAACACATTGATGCAGCCACCATCTTAGACCATATTACACTTTCAAACGTAGAACATACAACACCATTTACCATAGGAGGCAAGACAATCTTCACATTACATTCAAGACTCCTATCCTTAGCTATACACACATTCATATATGGGTACATCGGAAGGGGTCATAAATCCTTAATACTTCATCAATGGTAGCACCTACAAATGAGCTTCACATAACCATTTACATACTCATGACCTTGGCAACATAACTTAGATTATAATTAGAATTTGAAACTAGGCATAGGATTCACATAGGATAATTCATCACCAACACCCATTCATAGTATAGTTGCCTTTAAGTCCATGATAACATGACATATAAATTTACAATAAAGTAAACATCTCCAAAATAAGTTGACCATAACACACAATGCAATACAAGGCTTCATCAACTATACTTTACAGAAGTACAAAAGTCTCAAAGTATTGCAATTCTTACCAATTCCTTAGTCTTTGGTCATCATTGACCATTTCAATTCTTTCATAGACAATCAGAATATAAGGCATTATATAAATTACCATAATCATAAAATAAACCATGTACAAGTTGCTATGTTATCATACTATATCATAATACAAGGCATCACATGATTAACATTCATAATATACCAATAAAACACTACAACATTTTATGTCTCAAACCACCCTAGATAAGTGTGGCCTAAACTATGAAAAAGTGTAGCCTTGGTAAAAGGCCACAGTTTTTGACTTTAAGCCAAACTTTTTCAGGTGTGGCTAAAAGCAGTGAAACCTTAGAGTTTAGGCGACGCATTACAAGCGTAGCCTTATCAGCTACAGTTAGAAGTGTAGCAAAAAGGAAAAAAGGCCACGCTTTGTACCTATGCTTAGAAGTGTCGCCATATGAGCAACACTTTTAATCGTAGCCTCAAATTCAAAAAGGCCACACTTTCTAGCTACGCATTAAAGTGTTGCCTTATCAGCTACACTTTCAAGTGTAGACTAAAAGGAAAAAAGTCATGCTTTTGCTGCTTATCAGCTACACTTTGAAGGGTGGCCTTTACTACCACATTGCCCACACTTTTCAAGTGTTGCCTTTTCTATCTAATGTATGACAACACTTTGAAATCTTGTCCTTACTCAAGTACATACACAATTTACACTCCTATGCCACAATTTCTAATAAAAATACTCCAATATTATATTGGAATAAATAATCTCTAGCGCTAATAAGTAATTCAAATTTATAGATTTCCCATAAAGTACTTCAAAAGATAGTATGAGTTGTGTACATACGACATCAATATTCTAAATGTGTACACAATAAATCAAATATGTATTTAAAATTTTACAATAGTTCAAAAACTCTTCATCATCCACTTCAAATTTGATCACCTCCATTTCCCTACACAAATAAGATATTGGCAGTTATATAGAAAAGGTAAGAAGCCTAGATTGCAACAATATAGAGAGGCAAGAAATCTAGAAGTTACAGAAAATTAAATTGCATCTTTTGATGTTCAAAGTAGATGCTTACTTGTCTTTTGATGTTCAAAGTAGATGATCTTCCCTTAGGTGTCTAGAAATCCAAATGAGTTCAACAACAATGAATAATTGCATTAGGGTTCAAACTTCACAAGAAACAATATAAAATATTTGGTGTTATGCAATAACCATGATGCACGCAAACTAACACGAACACTTTAAAAATGGAATTAATGAGGAGACACAAACAATTAGATTGTCCTAATAATTATTTGTTTATTTGTTTGTAGTTATGGAAGCATGCCTTCTACTAGGATTTCAAAAGTTATGGTAATAACATGGATATTCTATATAATCAGAAAGAAAATAGACTTTATTGACAGAAATACTTATATATAGAAGCACAAAAGGCATAGTAAAAACATTAACAAAAGTTACAAATTGCAACAGCAGTTATGGTAATAACATGGATATTCTACAGATTGCAGCAGCAGTTATAGAAAACATTAACAACAAATATGCAGATTGCAGATTGTAGATTCCGTATCATGCCAAATTTTATTTGTAGAGGTATAAACAGACCAGTTTGCAAGCTAGTACAGAACTATTGCATGTTGTAATGTTCTATACAAATGCCAAAAAAACAATGAAACAAAAGAAGGAAAACCTAAGCTCCATTTAAACCAAATATATTAACCACAACTAAAGATAGAAAAGTCCAGATTGTAGATTACAGCAGCAGCAAAAATTTAAGAAAATTAGATTAGTTTCCTTGCGTAGTTTATATGTTCCACACGATCAAACAAGGAAACTAAATCTGACATAGCAAATAGATTAGTTTCCTTGTTTATGGACATGAATACAATACTTCATCCATATCGTCAAATACACGAGAAATGAAAACTACATATTGCCAACTAGAAGCAATATTTAACCTAATTTCTCAAGAGAATACCTACAAACTAGTATGATGTTTTAAAAATTGAGCACTGATGAACTTTCATTAGTTAGGTTAACCATTCCTTTTATTTCAGTTACACCACTATTTGGCTGGATGAAAAGGTCAAAAGAAAAATTTGTTTAGCAGTCCATAAGCATCAAATTAACTTCTCTAGTATCCCTTCTCTAAAAATTTTACAATTAGTCATAACTTATGGAAGGAGCATATAGAATAAGTCTCTCCTTAACTCTAACTTTGACAAACACCATACTTTGATTCTTCAGGTCAGAAATCAAACATAATGGAGTATGAGCATTTGAGGTTGATTAATACATAAGGCTTACCTCACCACCATTAACAGTGATCCCATGCAGTGTATAATTTGCACTTGCACCGACAGAGTATGTCATTCCCTCCCCTAAGGAAGTACAAAGTTGTATTAGCTCAAATAAAGTTAAACCTTCAAGACACATGGAAGTGAACTTTTAAATATAATATCGTTTTTCAACAAGTAAAATTCATAAGCATGATATTTCGATAGTATTATATTGAAACAAAACACAAAGAGAGCAAGTTTAACCAGCTTCAATGGAAAATTTGAGAAAACTATACGATACTAAGTTTCAAAATGGCACACTAGTCAAGTATATTAATGGATTGAATTTTTTTTATAACTTATTAATAGTTTCACTGAGACACTTCATTTTTGCATGATTATATATGAATTATGACGATAATATTACATATGTTGATATACTGTCATTAACAAATATAAGCTTGTAAAACCTGCAAACTGAACCATGATTCTGCAAAAAACCTGGTAAAACTCTAGAGAAGACATGGCAGCTGCTGAACCTATAAGCACACAAGTTAAGACGACCATATTCTAGTGAAAAATGATTCTAAAAAATTTAATTTACAAGAAATAAAATGGCTTCATAGTGGCTAATTTCTTCTCTGTTTTCATAATGATAGATAAGAAAATAACTTTAGCTCTTCAAACTTCACTTGAACATAAGTTTCTATTAGAATACCACATTATTCAAATATTGTTTAAAAAATTTTTTGTCAACAAAATTATTCGATTATGAATAGCTCCGAGAAATGATATGTTAAACTTATATGTACTCATTGATTTTACAAGTTTGCACTTACATTAAAGAAACAATATTCCTATTAGCATACGGATCATTCCTATCAATGCCATCCAATCTCTTAGGGAAATGAACATACCTAACTGTCTTCCTAAGCTCTGGATCCATCATGAAACACATAACTTCCCTACTGGCTTTGTTGTTGTTAATAGTGATCATGGTCCAAATTTAATATATAAGTAACATTAGTGAGCACAACAGAAACCCCGACCTGTTTAATAGATTTTAAGCTCATAAGCAGAAATATCACGTATATATAGAGAAAAAGTAAAAACTTTATGCATTACAAACTAGAGCATTCATTGCACCAACTTTCTTGTGATGTTTAAATCCACGTCTTTTTTCTCTAGATACATATACTAGTTGAGGTAATTCTTTACCATTACTATCTACCCCCCCCCCCCATTCTAGCCTAACAAGACCTTTAAATGATAACAATAAGAATGAATTAGTAATGCTAGAATTAAAAAAATAGCCAATATTAGTAATGACATCAAAATTTTGGAACATGAATCTTTCAAGGATGATCTAAAACATTATTCCCAGTCCAAGGAGTCCCAACCTGCATCATCCAACTTCCCCCGGGAACCTTTTGCACATTAGCAACCTAGGCATTTATGCATACTTTAAATTCCTCATAATCTCTTAGCAATATCAGGTGATCCCAACACAACTAAGCAATATTGAACTAAACTTTCTAATCTATACTTGAAAATTCACTGGAGAAACAACGAAATAACATCTAGATACTTAAATACTATAGTCGAAAAAAAGAAAAGTTTTACTAGCAAATAGCTACAAGACAGAATCATTGTGGTTAACAAAGGAACAAACCAATCTTAACGCGAACACAACCATGAACTCACGAAGACTAAAAAAACAGTGACAACAGATTAAAACAGACATTAAAACCTTCTCAAAATTCATGTAGAGTAGCTACTCACACTTGAAAAAATCTTTATAAGGGACAAAATGTCGTAGGTATCGCCAGCTTCAACACTTCAGTTCTTCGAAAAGAGACGACTTAGCTTCATCTCAGTTCTTCAGATAAAAGTGATTTAGCTTCATCTGCTACATTCAACATTCAAGAGAAATAACTAGTGTATCAAAGGTAATCTGCCCATTTATACGTAATACAACTACAAACTAAACTCCCAAAATCAATAAACTTCGTATCAACAACACAAGAACATAAAAACCCTAACTTAAATTTTTGATTGACACACAAGAATATTAAAATCTTAAAGCTATAATTTAGACTTTTGATGATAAAATTTTACCTAATAAACTCTATTCAAACAACCCTAAATCTTTAAGACATGAGGCAAGTTGATTTGTGAAGCATTTCTTTTAATTTTCAAAAGGAATTTGTTGGAATGGAAGTTTACTAAGGAATCTTTGAAGAAAATCGTGTTCTTCAGCTCTCCACTCTACAACA
Organism: Solanum lycopersicum; assembly: GCF_036512215.1. Lineage (NCBI taxonomy): Eukaryota > Viridiplantae > Streptophyta > Magnoliopsida > Solanales > Solanaceae > Solanum > Solanum lycopersicum. The sequence goes on from NC_090811.1 coordinate 36,576,526, forward strand.
ACGAAGCTTTGAGAGGAAAATCATCTTCTTCAATTCATCTTCAGAGAAATCACACTGCTCTTTGATTCATTAGCTGAACATGATGTTCTTCAGCAGAAGTTTGACAGAAATCTGATGATAATCATAGTACAAATCGATTTCTTCCGTTCTTCGATCCTCTTCTTCAGTTCTTGCAAATTAAGTTCTTCAGCTGAAGTTTTAGGAAATTTCATCTTTTTCGTTCTTTAGGTGAAAATAATATTTCTTTAATGTTTTTTTTTGGCCCAATAGAAATGGGAGGAAGATCAAATTTTAATGAAAAAATTGTTGGAGGGAATATAAAATTTTGGTGAAAACACTAAGGCCACATTTTTAATGTGTTGTATTTATAATTATAAAAATAACACACTATAAAAGTGTGGCTATTCATGTAAGTAATTTTTGCCAACTATAAAAACACTTATAAAGTGTAGGTTATCCCATTAAAGAATACACTTTAGAAGTGTTTCTAATATTAGTGTAGCTAAAAGTCAAAATCTTGGGCTACACTTTAAAAGCTTTCCCAAAAGTATTTTAGGCAACACTTTATAAGCGTTCTCCAGATTTATTGTGGCCGTAGACCTAAAATTGTGTAGTGAAACCAACCGAGGGCAGTAGCTAAACACATAATAATAAATACTAAATCATGCTTCATTAACCCTAAATTGAAATTACATTATGTTAATAATATTATCAACCTTTAAGATAAAATATGTAGATTAATCCTTATCGATATTTTCTTTGATTGGATCATCAAGTGTTAATACCCACAATATAATCATAACACAAAACTAAAACAGTAGCTATAATAATCATCAGCCAATTGAATTAAACATTCAATCATTAAAAGGGCAATGTTAAAGTGAATTCCAAGAAATCTAAACAATGCATGTTCAAATCTTCATACATTGATCCACATGGATCCTTCATAATCAATTATTTATTGGTTCACGTAAACAACAATAGATAGGACCAGTTTAATGTAATAGAATCACAATTCAATCAATAACAAGACATAATCACAATTCCTATGAAAGGTTAAATCAATTTTGGGAAGGGACACGGATTCATCATGAAATTGGATTATTTTTCATGTTAAAAAAATCACTTAATCATCAATTAATCATTATTAATACTTTGAAAATGTTTTGACAAGGGATCCATGGCTAGATTGAAGAAAAAGAAGTTTGATCATAAAATCTTTTTGAAAACTATTAGATTAACTCTCCAAGTGAAAGGATACTTCGAGATGAAGGATTAACACACCCTTACATACATGAAAACCTTTCAAAATTGAGGAATAATCCATTGAATTAATGCTCCAAGCTATTTTTGAGCTTCACCAACAATGGAATTTTCTAAGGACTATTGGTTTTGGAGGGAATGTTTATTTTGTGTAGAAGGGATTTGGAATGGGTTATTCACGTGCTTAATCCCTTAAATAAACCAAAAAATCAATAAATAAAACAATTATGGTAATATTAGGACATGGGGTGAATTTGATATTCATCCTTTTAATGAAACAGAAGTTAAGCCGTGGCACCATGCATGCATCGATGGACCACCATCTACGGCAAGTAGGTCCATCAACGGGCCGTCTGTTGTTTTGTTTTATTGGAACTTGGGATGTTCTTTGGTTGAGCCTTTCCCATGCTAAGTACATCGATGAAAACATAACAACGGCTCATTAGTCAAAAAAACCGAGCGTCGTTTCGCTCGTCGATTGACACTGCCAAGGCAGTGTCTCGACAGCCCTTCGGTCCTTCATAAGACCCTTTTGCGTGGCCCTTGAGAAGTCGTACCGAAACATATCCAACGAAAATTTGCACATTGACAATTAAAGGACCTTCCATGCAGGTTTCATAAAAAATTCACACATAAAACGTGTCCAAACATGCTAGACCCCATCAAGACATACTTGAACATCTCAAGTACTACAGTTAGAATGTCTTAGAAATTCTTGGACGTTTGAGCTACAAACTTCATGAAACTCCATATACTATCTATGAACATCATTATAACTCATTTAAAGACTTCATAAGCTCATAACATACAAATATAATTAAATATGGACACATGAGGAACATATGTGACTAGTCGTCGAACATCATGGTCGTCCCTTGACGTTGGACATCAAAATCACCTCAAATCTTACATACTGACTCAAAACGATATTATTACCATTTTAGGGACTTATACCCTTATAAGGAACATGTTAGGATCTAGACACCCTAACTCATTTTTGGGGTCTGACATATATTTTGGTAGATTTAGAATCCTTAAATGCATACTTTGTGTCAATAATTGGTGACAAACCTTAAGTTTTATGTATTAGACTTGGAAAAAGAGCATGGATGCAATGAAGCAAAAAGTAACAAGGCAGTTTAAAGAATAAAGAAAAGATGGCCTAAGGATCAGCTAATCCATAAGGCAAGTCTACAAATGACTTTAATCTTGCCTAATGTTCTAGCGTGCTGATCCTTGATGGAAAGGATAAAGTCGACAGTGAAAAGGAGAAGTCACCATATTGCTAAACAACTTTGCAAAGCAATACTAGATTGCAGAATAATTTAGAATACAAAGATGCTGATTGCTAAAACATAATGAAAACAAAATATACCAAATTGAAAATTGCGATTTGGTTGTCAATGTTGACTAGTTGCGCCGAGTAATCCTTCTGAGTACAAATTTTTCAAAAACTATAAATACTTGTTTAGTTTTTTAACTTAGAATCAGTTTTTTATTATTCAAACTTTATGTATTCAGAGAGAATTCTATACTGAGTTCTTAGAGTTTTTGATAAAGTTTTCTCTTAATCTTTGAAGACTTCAAGGTTCCCACCTCCAAGAAATTAGTCCTGTGTAATAACATTTTTAATGACATTTATATCGTATCCAAACGATGGAAACACTTTTGGATAACAATTTCTATCTCTTTACTATGTCTAGATTAACCCCCAATTCTTGGGGTGTCATTAATAGTAATATGTCGTATAAATGTGATTTTTTCCAATTATGTGTATGAACTTAATGGTGTTATAGTTGCAAATATGATTTAATATTTCTGTATTTGGCTTTTTCGATAGGCATGTATTATGAAAAAACCTATCATGACTGGAGTCTAGAACTTAGACGAGACAGACGTCGTTGAACTCTCAGAGGTCGCAGACAAGCCTACTTACGTCATTGTTACTTCACTAGGTTAATTTTAGCAGAAAATTTAAACTTTTTGTTTACTTTTTTCATATGAAACATATTCTACTTAACATCATAGGCATTCAGAATCAACCATCTAATATTAAGATCATCAAATGTAAAAAATAGTTCAAAAATGCATTAACTATAAACTTGCAAAAATTGCACCACTACCTAAAACATACACCTAATCTAGATTATAACAGCAGAAATCCTCGAATGCATGAGTGCCTACCAAGTACGGATGAATGCTCCACGTTCAGATAGATGCACCGTCGTATCGTAAGCTGTAGCATCCACCTACGCCAGCACCTAAAAGTATAGAGTGTGTGGGATTAATACACACTTGTACTATGTATGGGTATATTCAAGCTCATAAAGGACATGCATGAGAACTAATAACTTTCTCCTATTGATATGAATAACGGAAAGTCAAGTCAGTGGACTTGCAAAATTTGATTAGGTAAGTCATATGATGAGAGTAACATGCATTATAATATTTATCATTTTGCAAACAACACATAACATATTATATATATCATATCAAATAGTTCATATAATTTTTTCTTATGCCATGAGACCTTTGAGTCATGGACCTGACATTAGGACTTCCCAAATAATTAGGGCTCAACACATGGGACCTCAACTAGGGAGCCTTCTTTAGCAAACACAGATTCTACTTCATTCATTCATATGTACTTCATATTTCATTGTTTCATATACTATTGCAACCACCAGTCATACCTAGGATGTAGTTTAGGACTCTCATCGGGTACGCTGTGCAATGACAAAGAATAACCTAGTTTCATTACTTAAGTCTATCTCACCTTTTGATTATCCAATCCTAACACCTTTGGTATCATTCATTTCATTATGAGCATTCCCTAAGGCAGACCAAAATCCTTCTTTGGGAACTTTAAACTTAACCGACAAAGATCATGTGAGCATTATGAAATCTATTGTCTGATCCACACTGAAAAGAGGTGGAATCACCAGCCAAAGTTACCCTAACATTCTATCCTATATAGGGAGTCGAACCCTGCTAGAGGCCTATATTGGCAGTATAGGTTAAAAGACTAGGACATATAAGCAGAGCGATATCCATCATGACGGATAGTCTCATTTCATGAGATTTACGTGAACATCCACCCTTCCCGAAGGAAGGCATCACCACTCATAGCTAGCCTGTCGATTATCATAATAAAGTTCCATTATATTAAACTCATATATCATGGAAGATGGATTCTAGTTTGAAGACAACATATCTCAATAGATGATTTCTCATGTCATCATTTGTATTAAGTATGCATTAACTTCAATACTTTCATTAGAGTGTTCATAGAGACTGGTCTCTTCATTAACTTCACACTCTCATAGGTGAGCACGTTTTTGTAACATTTACTTAGGCTCATTTGAGATTTCTCTCATCTTTAACATTAGGCTCTTATTATATTGCCACCACATTCATTAGCTTTAGCACATCTGCTCTTCATAATTACTCTCCCCTTTTACGTGAATGTTCATTTCATAATTTTCCGATACATTTGGACCTTTAGTGTGTTTTACACTTTTATTCGACCCTTCTCGGGTAACATCATTTCTTCATATACATCTTAGGTTCACTTACTTTTAAACATATGCTAGACTTATGAGTCTATATATAAAATCTATGAAGCTTCATGCATAGTTCGTCTAAGTGACTCATATATCTTGTATGTATGCAAAGATATCGATTTCGATCTATGTAGGCCGCATTTTTTTGAACATTTATTCACGTACGACTTATGAGTCAATATGTAATTGGGCTAGTGAATCCAATTTAGAATCCATTGGCTAACACTTAGGTTTTTATCTATTTTCTTTTTTTATTAATCTTCACCCTCGCCTTGGAGTCCCGATTTCGAATCCCCTCACTAACATTGTTTTTCCTTCCTTTTTGCATTTCCTCACTTAACCTTAAACGTTTAGGAATTAGGGGACCCGAGATCGAACCCTCACTAGAACATTTCTTCATTTTTGTTTTTCCTTTAACTTATTTTGTGTTAGACAAGGGGATGTGGGTTAAAATACCACCCCTCTCATCTCATAATTTTATTACTTTCTCCTTGTCTCCTAATTCGACTAAGAGGTCGGTGGATCGAATCCCTTTCCTCCCATCTTTTTTTAAATTTATTTTTAACTTTCTCCTTATTCTTATGTTTGATTGAGAGGTGGTGGGTTTGAATCCCACTCCTCTCCCTTATATAATTTGATTTTCAAGTATGAGAATCATCTAAGGCACCCAATTTCGATTTCCTTTAACCCCATTTCCCTACATATATTTTTTTTTGTGATTTGAACACGGTGAGGTCTCGGTTCAATCCTTAGTGACCTCACTTGCTTAACATTTAGTTTTCATTGCATATATTATAACTGTCATTGGCTTAAACAAACAAACAAGGTGCTGGAAATAAGCTCATTTTTATCAACAATTATACGTTAGTTCTTAGGGCATTTCATGAATCATTTAGTACGTTTTTTTGGTTGTAGTTTCATAGTTACATTTATTTAAGAGTTTTTCCACTAAAATCAGCCACATCATATGAACCTACGATTATACCTAATATGAACATCATGATTTATACAAGTTTGTGCACGTTAAATACAACCATAAAACATGTAATTTTTGAACTTAAAACCGATACTATACGTCACGGCTTACACGTTGTACACAAAGGAATTTTTCACATAATTTTGGAAGACATAAATTATCAATCATACAATTTCGAACACAGTTTCATGAACATATTCATCACAAACATCACATTATACGCCAAATCTACGAGTAGACATACAAACCTACGATCATTTGGATCTAGTGACGGGGAACATGTAATGGGGAACAATCCTACTTTTTAGAGTAGATTCATTTTAAACTTAAGGGTCTCTTGGGAAGGACCAAGAGGAAGAAAACCTTACCTGCTTTTAGGTTTCTACACCTTCAAAGTGCTGCCGAATCAACCGATAAACCATCGTACCACCTTACCCGACGAGAAATTAACTTTTTCCTTAACGTTTTCAAATTATCTTGTCGTTTGTATTTTTTGTATGTTCTTCAAGTGTGAAGAACTTTTGGTTTTTGTTTTTTTTTCTGTTTTCTAACAAGAAAGAGAGTAAAATCGTGAGAGAGTGTTTGAAGAGAGGGAGATAAACATGAAAAAGAGTGATGTGAGGTAGTGTTCCCTTAGAACTAGGACTTTTAGGCAAGACTTAGTCAAATTAAATTTAATAATATTTAATAAATAATAATTAATAGTAATATATCTGATTTTCGTTTTTCTTAAATAAGAATTTAAATATTAATTAATTAAATTAATTCACAATATTAAATCATTTCTCCCACCTAGGTTCGAACCAGTGTGGAGTAAAGATTTTGCTAAAAGGCCAATTTTTGCCTTTTATACAAAAATTGCCCCTCCACAATATTAATTAAATAACCAACTAAATAATAAGGGTAATTACGATGCTACCCTTAGCGTGGAAAAAAACATTTTACCCCTAGACCCTCGAAAGATAAGATTACGCCATTATTAAGTTTGATTAAGACTTAACCTGGTAGATCTTCATATTCGGGTTCCCTACATTGCTGGACCCAACTTTTCCAAGCTCAACTAACTTACCAAGTTGGTTGGCTTCGTTGTTGCAAGGGTTCCGAGGCCTGTTCCACCGCGGTTCAATCCTTGTGAACCCGGTCTAATTATAGGAATTCTAGACACATTAAGCATTACTTAGCGTAGTCATTTTTAAAATTGTTTAAAACTACTAAATAGATAGTCTGTGTTTATTGGGATGACAACTTGAGGGACTTCTTCAGTGGGTTTGCCCATGATGACCCCTATGAGCATATTCTAAACTTTATGGATGCATGCAGACTATTCTTTTCCAAGAAAATCTCGCAGTAGTTAGTCCGACATAGGTAATTTAAATTTTTTCTGATGGGGATGCATGCAAGTGGCTGGGTGAATATCCTCATGAAGCAAACATTTCGTGTGAGGACATGTTTACTACATTTAATATGTGTTTTTCTCTCCTTTGATGATGATGAATCTTTGGGACAACATCCAAATCTTTAAGCGTTTAGAGGGCTAGACAATCCATGCGACCTCGCTCCGACTCAACAATTTGGTGCTGCAGTTCCCAAGTCATGGCTTGCTTGACAAGATGTTGTTCCAGTACTTTTATCTAAGTCATGACTCGGTAAACAAGGGTGTCATTAACAAACTTTCCCTGAGAAGTTTAATGCAATAGCTTTATATGATAGGTGCACAACTATTGTATGGAATGACAGAAATAAAGAAGACCTGGTATACATGTTGTAGATGTCGGGTGTACTAATATAGATGAGTCCAAATTTGAGGCCTTGTATAATGATGAGGTAAGTTTCCTAGCCAACCAAGGCAATGGTTATAGTTCAAACTACTCGAGGGTAGGTGGTAAACATGGTTGGAATATAGATGAAGGTTGAAAATTGGTACCATCCAAAGACGCGTAGAAGGATAGATATGTACCTCCCAATGAGCGCCAAAAGCCAAAATTGTTCAAAGGTAGTTGTATTGAGGATATGCTTTCCGTATGACTAAAGTTTAGGGGTTTGACAAGATTTTTAATGAAATTAAATAAGATGTGTATACCCTCAACCAACTGGTTACCTCCCATTTAATCTCAATTAAGTAGTTTGAAACCCTTATAGGTCATATTTGATTGCATTAAAATCCGACATAACAAGGGGAATTTCCCAGTAACACAATGCCAAAACCCCACGAATGAGATATGATAGTTGAATAACATCGCACCACGATGTTAACTAAGGTCATGTTTCGCACGCAACCCAAAACCCTCTTCATTGCCTTATGTTTCGTTTGAATATAATGATCTGCTTAGTGTGCAAGTTAAAATGTGGGAAGTGTTTGGAAGGAAGGAAACGGGCAAGAAAAAATGTCAAGTGGTAGTATGATCAATGATGTCGGCGACCCTAAACTGGACCGCTGTTGCAATCAAGAAGATTTTAAAGTAGAGTTTGTAAAGCTCGGCATGCCCAAGAAACTATTTGGTGAGTCCCCAACCTTGTCGGTGATCCTGATTTGTATCTCTTTTTGGACTCCTAAAATTGAGTAAAGGTTATGTAGTACTCGACATGGTAGGTTCCATCTTGGCGTGAATCTGAATGGTTTGGCGATCTCAACTAATGTTACAAAGTGGGTAAGAACTTGATGGTTTTTGAGGCCTAAGGTATAAATTCTAAAACTCTTACATTCTTATACACTTTCATTTTATTCAAACATACACCGACACATTATTCTCTGTATTATTGCATTTTGTTAGTGTGAAAGTTATTAATTCGTGCTCGGAAACATTTGAAATTGCTACCTAGTGTTTGAATTTTAATTTACTCAGCATAGAAGGTTGATTTTCGAACACTCAGTTTTTTTTATTGATTTTGTACTTTAATGAAATGATATTATATTTGATATGTGCATGACTCTCTAGTAGGATTAGAATGTTCGGTCATCTATTTTGATTCAATCATCTTGCCCTTACTTAGTTTAATAGTTGTGTGCAGAAATTTATGCCTTAATGTGGATGAAATTATGTGGGGTTGTGCATGAGTTTCGTTGCGTCTACGATAAATTGGAGTTTTACATGATCTAATTTTGTTTTCCGGGTTTGATACATCGCATCGAGGAGTTGGAATGAAAAAATAAATGATGGGTCATTTGGCGAGAGGAGTCAAGCTCGCAAAACCCCTCGGCGTTTGACAAAAATTTCCCATTTTGCATATAAATCCATAACTTATTTGATATAGTGTAAAGACTCCAGAATGACTTAGGTCCAAGTTGCGCCTAAAATCAGTGTCACAGGATTATAAGGTCAAAAAATTGTGAGTAATGGATTTAGGAGTTAGTTTGAGGGGTTTGGAGGTAAACCGTCCAAGACGTTCGAAAGTTAGCCGTGAGAGGTGCATGCATGTTCTAGTATGCCTTAGCATGTTTGACGTGGTTCTTGGAGTTCAAATTCATAAGGGAGGTTACTAACACCTAGACGGATGTAGTTAGTGTGGAAAAGTCTGAGAAAGTATCCCAAAGGATGTCTGATCACGAGAGCACACCCTAGGATCTAAGGTCGATCACGTATCGAGACATGGCATACTTGACCTCACGGAAGTCTTGTACAAGCCCTTTGACACCATACATCCCATAAATGTATGAAAAGTAGTGCGGAATTAAAACATTTCACACGAAGATGATAAAACATCTTTCATATTAAAATCATGGATAACTCTAAGTCTCAACATGAAGAATATAGAAATACTTAGTCTATTCCACTACTTTGAAGTAAAAGACATCTAAAGAAGATTATACCCTCGAGTTAAGTGAGGACATACGTAAGCTTTGCTTGAACGACAACTAGAATACAAGCACTACTTCATGATCCTTCTCACCTTCCATCTACATCGTTAAATATAACAAAATGTATGGAATTACTACAAATAGTTGTACTAACTTTGACTTAATAAAATCATGAAAACAAATATTTATTGGGAACATGCTCTTTTTTATTAAAACATCACAGTGTAAGCATAAGAGCAACATTTAACACCTTAGAAACACATAATATAACACAAACATTTTATCACTTTTTAATGGCATTACAGTGAACGAGGTCTGCGTTACAATGAATGGATTGACTTTTATAGTGAATTTCCTCAACTTCAGAATGACCCCTATCTAGTATGCAATCTTATCACTAAAAGTTATACAAAGGCTTATTTAATTAAGAAAAAGAGTGACCGCCCATCACCCTCTCTAGTCACTCATAAATGATCCTTAAGACCACCTATATTGAGATACATACTTTCAATACACCAATCACATGAACATGAAATCCTCCTACAAAAAATGATTCTAAGGTTCATTTGAGAGAGTATTGAAGCAACCGCCTATACAATCCCTTCACACACACTTAAGATATCTATTAGATGACCTAAGATAGAATCATTCTCAACTTATAAAATAACACATATATAATATGACGTTTGCCTCCCCAAAGGTTATCAAAAGTCTCACTTAAATAAATCAAAAAGATAATGTCCAAAATTGACCTCTCCAAGATTACCTAAATAATCCTTAACACTACCTAAGGTTGTACCATGTCTACTTAATCAACTAACTTTCCTATCTAGTGTCATTCTTAAGACTTATCTAGCTAACATACGAAGTGACCATTCCTCTGCCCCCTTCACACCATAAATAGACTACCCTTAGCTACTCTAGATACGTACTCATTCATTTAACATGCTTACTACATTAATTCATTACATTTATTAGATCATTTAAGACTCATTCATCATATAAAGTACATTCAAGTAATGGTCTTGGACTTAACCTAGGGACCTACTCAATAACACCTTCAAAGCCTAATTGTGCAATATCTAGATAAGGTCCCATCTCACCATCTAAACTTCGTAAAACTCCGATACTAGTAGCTATCCCATATGATCAGAATAGGCAATAACCGACATAGACCATGTTATCTAAACATGGAATTTGGAGTTGTAACCTACTCCAATGGAAGGTGTTCTACTTGCCAATGGTAGAACTTGGACACATCCCATGTAGGAACATGGTTAAGGAACATGAAGGGTTTATTTATAGTCTAGGCTCATTCTTTAACTATATATACTTCCTTACCATACTCACTCGATTCTAGACATTGTCTTGATAGATTAATTCACATAAAGGATCACATGAAGAGGTTCCATATCTAGTTCATAACCCAATCACATTGATCCTACAAAAGAGGTCCCTTAGTAATTCCTTTCAATGACGAAGAGCATAGATTAATGACTTTCCTAACGATAATTTCATGTCGTTCCATCCAACAAATCCCTAAGTCCACCATTCACACAATTTACGACTTTTGACTTCAAGGGTCATAACCTTGCCACTAGGTTGAAATTTCAACATAAAGGACCTTATGAGAAACATTCAAGGTCTCATTTCATCCATACATACAATACTAAGAGTCTTAAACATCCGAAGTGAAGAAGTCACATTCTCATTATACATATATTAAGTAAGGGACACAAGTCTACCAAAACAAGACACAACATACTTTACATATGATATGTCATTCTAGAAGCACATAGGAATAACCATTATTATTTATATGCAATGATATACACTACTATAAATAAGCAATATGTCCATCATAGATTCATATATTCAAGTAGGAAAATTATGCATCAACTCTAACAATACACACATAAGGACATAGTCATAGTCTAACATGATCACCTAATGTCGATAGAAGAACACATACTTCCACATTACTCACAAGTAGATGAATATGATCATACTTTCCATATATCAACTGCAAAAATCATCATAAGTATATCAAGTAATTTTTGACAAGGCCATTATGATCGTAATACATAAAGTAACACCGACAAAGGCACATTATTCACAAATAAAGCGCATAGCACCCCAACCATAAGTGCATCATATAAAGCATCATAATCATCTAAGCACTATTCTACATAATAAAGAGAATGTTAGAACAACATACCATTGATTCAAACCTCACAACTTCTATCCATAGTAAATTTAACCAACACATTAAACGAGGGCCCTTAATAATGTTCATGATCCTCAATTCAATAAAATAATTCAAATACATAATGAATTAAAAATAATTCAACTTTAATTTATGAACAGCATATTAACAATTCTACTATGATTCATTCAGAATTGAATATCCCTAATCAATCTACACAATAATTCAATAACATTAAGACTTAATCAATTTACCCATAATGTAGTCGAATCTAGAGTCACATGAATTACATTGGTTCATAGACTTTTTGAGTTAAAATAATCTAATTAGCAAGAATTCAATCAATATTCAATAATTAAAACCTTTAATATAAGAACCTACGGATAGATTTCGAAAATTGATAAGTTCATCATTTCAAGACTTCAGGAAATCACTTTGATGTTTTATTCCTTGAAGAAAAGATTTAGAATTATGAAAAATCTTAACTTAATGGATGTTAATCCACGAAAATTTATAGAACTTTATGGATAAATAAACATCCAAGCTCCAAGCTCCCTTCAAGCTTCCATGGAGCTCTAAAGAGATCCTTAAAGGTTTTGGGTGATGAATGAATTCGTCTAGGTAATTAGGATAAATAAACCTACTTAAAATACCTAAAAAACCCTTAGGAAAGCGCCCTAACTAATATTTTGGTGTTTGGTTAATTTACCAATTCACCCTTGCAAATTACAGTGAAGCTGCAAAGTGACACAGACCCATCGACGGAGCCCACTGATAGGGCGTCAGCCGACAAATGGACCATCCTGGCTTACCGTCGTTTGGGATTAAGACTTTCCAATGGGATCTTGAGATCCCTAGGATAAGTCTTGACCCACGCGTTCCAATGAGGTTGCGTCGACCAACCTATTGTTCGTCGATTGCCTCAGTCGATTGGGGCTGGCCTAGATAGCCTTGTCCTTAAATAAAAGGGTTTTTTCTAAAGGACCCTTATTTGGCCCTTTGGTGTGTTTTCCTAGATGTTTACTACCTAAATATGGTTGTATAAAAGTTTTGGACCTCTCACATAAATTTCATCTAAAACGAACATAAAACTCAAAAAAACATACTAAGACACACAAAGACTTTTCAAGGAAAACCTTTCAAACGTCATGGATGTTCTTAGATGTTTGACCTCGAAAATATATGAAACTTGATAGACTATATATAAACGCCATAATAAATAATATAAGTACATCATGATATCATGACAAAAAAATAATCACATAAAAACACACAAGGCACATATAGGTAATTTAGTCGTCGAACGTCTTGGTTGTCCCTTGACATTTCACTTTTAAATCACCTAAATCTTTAGATAGTGCCTCACAACAACATTATAAACCATTTTAGAACCTTATACATTCCTTAGAACCAGGTTAGGCTCTAGCTTCACCACTGTCATTTTAGAGGTATTAAAAAGGACCACCCTAAGAGTTCTTGAAGAGAACCCAAAAGTAGGTAGTACACTACCATGGCAGTGTTAATTGATGACTGCGCATAGACGGACCATAGTCCTTACTACGCCTCTTCAATGGGGGTGTCACCCCACAATTAGGCGTGGGAACTAATCCCCCAAAAATGTGACTCTCAATTACAAACAATGGACCTTCACGATGTTGTCGTCATTCAATCGACAGTCCGTCGACTGCAGGCGTCATTTGAGCCTGCAACTTTTGCAGGGATTCAGCTATGTGTGGGGGTAAAGTTTTAAATTTCTCCCACGTCCACATAAACTAATGGACAGTTATTTTAAGTAGATCTAAGTATTTTAGGAGTATTTAAACAATAATAGATCCATTTAGAATCTAGACTCCAAATTAAATCTTCTCCTTCTCCAAAAATCTATCAAGAACACCATAGAAAAAGAAGAAGAGAAATTGGGGGCTTTTCTTAGAAAAAATTCACCAAGAATTTAATCTGGGTTTAAGGATCTAACCTGAGGCATCTGAAGCTTATTTATCCATTGGTACTTCAATTTTATGGAGTCCCATAGTTATTTCTCAATTAAGAATCCAAAAGACCCTAATCTAAGAAGGGTTTCTGATTGCATTGTGGATAAGGCTTTATTGTGATCCTAATGTAGTGTATATAATTTAATTATGTTCATATGATTAGTATGTGATGTTGTAATGAGGTTTTCATGGTTAATTATAGTATTTTATGTTGAAGGTTAGCATGGTGATTCATCATTGAATTACCTAGATATGAATTGAAATACGCCTAATTGACCTAGGATGATCTTGACTTGTAAATTTTGACTTGAACCTATGTGATCATATATGCCTAGACTTAACTTCATATGATCTAATTGAATCGATTGACTTGTGATTGGACATGAATCATGATTAATTGAAGGTAGTAATCGGTTGTAGGGGTTGTATGGCATTCATGATAGGGCTTGGGGGTATAGTAATTACGAGGAGATTGTGATAATGTTTTCTTTCTTTTTTACACTTAGACATTAACATGATAGTCGAGCAAGATTTTTCACATATATTGATTCTATGTTGACCTAAGCACCTAAAATGAATAAAGTCATGATAGACTATGAATAATTAGAACATTTATTGTATGGTCACTTCTTTGTAATTGACATGGTGCGATAAGCCCAAGGTGTGATAGCTTGAGATAAAGAATCTCATGGTAGCTTGAGATGATGAATCTCATCATAACATCAGATGATGAATCTCATGATATATTGAGATGGTAGATCTCATGATATCTTGATATGGTGAATCACATGATAGCTTGAGATGATGAATCTCATTATAACTTCAGATGATGAATCTCATGGTAGCTTGAGATAGTATATCTCATGATAACTTTATATGTTGGATCTCATGATAGCTTGAGATGATGAATATCATGACAACTTCAGTATTAATATCATGGTAGATTTAGATAGTAGATCTCATGATAGCTTGATATGGTGGATCTCATGATAGCTTGAGATTGTGAAACTTATATAACCTTCGGATGAAGTAAATATGATCTCCCATGTTGATCTTTGTCTTGTGTTGTAAGATTATTGATCATGTCAGCTTGATTTGGTTAGGGCAAAACCATTTCATTTTGGAATTAAAAGGAATGCTTATTCTCTCCAAATGTCAGCATGACTTGCATGGAAGATGCATTTCATGGAACAACTTGAGATTGGTTTCTCATGATAGGTTAGGGTTTAGGATTCATGCTCGCTGATGATTAGCTTTCATTTAACTGATTGGTTTCAAGGTGGTTACGATGGTTTTGTCTTTCCTGTATGCTTTGTTAGTAAGTTGATACGTTTTCCAAGGTAGTAGGTCTATTATGTTATCATATTGAGCTTATAGAAAATAATGCAAGATTAGTTTGCTTGGAGTAGGATATCCTAGAAAACTATTTAGTTAATGGTAGTATGGGATGCAATTCATACCTGGCACAAGTATGACTTGAAGCTTCCTATGACATGAACCCTACATGATGTATGCTTAGCGATGATAGTACTAGTTTCCTTCCATGACATGAGTGAATCAAGATAATAGTTCCTAGTTAATATAAAATACATCTGCTAGTGACACCTAAATTTTATTAAAGAGAAAAGGTTGACTTTAAGATATTTTTACTCTGTGAAGTAGAATGGGATACTTCACGTGCATTGCAGAAGTGTTCTTTGAGGTGGACTAGGGGCATAGTGCTGATTTGTTATGATGAAGTTAAGTGTTAATAATTAAAATGGTTGTGATAAAGAATTATTAAAGAGAGTTACTTAGATTTGGTAGTAGTAATGGATGCTCCCTTAGCCTTGCAGAAGTATACTTAGAGGTGGCTTGTGCAGTAGTTCATTTGATTAAGAATGTCAAAGAGTTAAGTATGAAATCTTATATGATTTATGAGGCTTATAATAGTCATGTTATCTTATGCCTTTAGCTCTTATTATCATGTCTATTCTAGACTAAATCTTTGAGATATTTTATGTTTTACATGTTAGTTTTCATATTTTGTACATTTCGTACTAACAAATATTTTGCCTACATTATAATCTAATGTAGGTATCGAGGAGATTGAGTTGCATTAAAGAGTTGAGTTTCCGAGTCTTTGAAGAAGTTAAAATTGGTGAGTCCTCATAGCATCCGAGGACACCACTACTATATTTTCTATTATGTTCTTTTCTATGTGTAGACTTTTATGGGCCGTGACCTAGACATTTGGACTCATGTTATCATAGATGTTTTTTGAGACATATTCTAGAAGTTCTATGAAATGATTCATAATTATGTTTTTTGAAGTAAAAGTTTAAAATTTCTTACTATTTTTCATATCTATGCAATGAAAGATATCTAGAGGCTTGTATAAGACCTCTTAGCGGTAAATTACGTTGTCTGACAATATTAAGGATGCCTTATATTCTAGGGTGTACTTTGGGTCATGACTAACTCGATATTAGAGTATAAAGTTATGAAATTTTCTAGGATGTCTTAAAACCACGTCTAGTAGAGTCTTATTAATCGGTGTGAGTCGCGACACATCTATGAGTAGGAGGCTATGGGATGCTTAGCAATGTTTCAGTTCTTCATTCTCCAAGTTGTGCCATATATATACAATCTTTGCCTTTTATCCCTTATGTGATGGTCTTTAATATGTGAGTATTAGAAGGGTTATGCTTCAAGGAACGAAGGAGAAATGTGGGCTAAAATGCCAATTATAAATATGTGACTTGATAGAGTTTAGATGATAGGTTGTCATGTTATTTTTGTATGTGTGGATTGATCAATGGTTATGTTAATGTTGGTAGAAGTACATGATGAGTTTTGAGGTATGTTGATAAAATTGGTGGAATACAGTGTTTGAGCACTACATACAAGGCGTGATGAATGGACTTCGCTAAGAAGGGTAGAAGTGTAGTTCATGGTTTAAGAGTCACCTTGGCAGAAGGATGAAAAATCATGTTGATTTTTAGAAAGGAATTAGCATAGGCTTGCTCAAAAATGGGGAATAAGTTTGTTGTGTGTCCTTGATGTGCATGTGCTAGGGTTAAAATAAGTGAAATCAACCAACTTTCTCTTAATGTTATAGTTTATGAGCCTCAAAAGAGGAATAGGTTCTATGCTCTCCGATCTAAGGGTGATAAACATAATCTTCGTATGTGCTTATTTATAGGTTTATGAAAATTTACAGAATTTCAAATGATTTTAATATATCATGGTTATTATGACTTTTTCCTAGTAGTGATGAATTGAAGTTAGAAAGCCATGTGTGTCTTAATCCAAAGTGAGGGATAGTGATTCCTTTTCATGAGGTCTTTATATGATTATGTGTTGTTATGGTTTTCATTTCATGTTATAAAGGTGTGTGAACCTTGCTAGGATTGACCTAGTTTCATCAAATTGTCTCTTATTCTTACATAATTTGTTCTATGAGCATTCGAGGCTCTATGAAGTATGTGAAGATTTCATATTTAGGAGTTCTTGGTTCTCATTAAATGATAGTGAGAATGTTCCTTCATGCATTTCAAGTGGCATTAGACATGTCTAGCACGGAATTTAATTGTTTCCTTGATTTGGTATGTGTATTAAGGTATTATGAATGTATAATGGGTTGCTAGTGTAGATCTTTTCCTTTAAGAAGTCTTTAAGAAGGTGTCATTTGAGGACAAATTTTTCTTATGTGGGGAACATTGTGATGACCCAAAAATGAATTAGGTCAAAGAAGAGCTAACATAAGTGTCATGTGCTTATAAGATCAAAAAATGGTGAATTATGGATTTGGGAGTTAGTTTGAGGATTTATGAGGGAAAACGTCCAAGAATGTCCAGGATGTTACAAAGTTAGCCTTGAGACGTGCTTGCGTGTTCTAGTGTGCTTTAGCATTTTTTATGTGGTGTTTGGAGTTCAAATTCACAAAGGAGGTTCCTAATACCCAGAAGAACGTATTGATGGTGGAACCATCTGGGAATGACTCCCCAAGGACCAACCTAAGGGACCTTGAGGAGGACTCAAAAGTAGGCAATACATTACCTTGGTAATGTCAATTGACTACTTTGCATCGACGGACCATAGTACTGAATATGCCACGTCAATGGGGGTGTCGCCCCACACTTATGTGTGGGATATAATTCCTTATGAATTTGACTCCTTATCACAAACAAGAGACCTGCAGGACAGTGGCATGGTTCCATCGATGGTCCATCGACTCCAAGCATCCTTTAAGGATGCAAATTTTGCAAGTATTTGGCCAATGGTGGGGGTAGTTGTTAAATTCCTTCCA
Organism: Solanum lycopersicum; assembly: GCF_036512215.1. Taxonomy (NCBI): domain Eukaryota; kingdom Viridiplantae; phylum Streptophyta; class Magnoliopsida; order Solanales; family Solanaceae; genus Solanum; species Solanum lycopersicum. The sequence continues at coordinate 36,594,612 of NC_090811.1, forward strand.
CGTCCAAAAAAATGCATGGGAGGTCATTTTAGGTTGTTTATGGTATTTTAGGAGTATTTAAATAGTAACATAGCCATTTAGACTATAGACTCTGAATAAAATCTTTTGCCTCTCAAAAACTCTCCTTATAACACCATATAAGAAGAGAAATTGGGGGCAGCTCTTAGAATGAAATTCACCAAGGATTTAAGCTGGGTTTAAGCCTTTACACCAAGGTATGTAAATCATATCATGGATTCTTTCATTCATGGAGTCCCCTAGCTATCCCTCAAATGTGAATCCAAAAGAACCAAATCTAGGAAAGGTTGTGATTGTATTGTAAGTAAGGCTTGATTGTGATCCCTTTCTAGTGAGTACCATTCAACTATGTTCATACTATTATTACGTTATGTTTTCATGGTGAAATATTGTATTTGATGTGAAAGGTGATTATGGTGACTTTAGGCTATTAGAGGCAAGATGAAGGTTCTAAGGTGATTTTATTCATTCAGTTGTATTGTATGCTAATTGATAATGATTGAATCACCTATATATGAATTGAACTAGGTCTAATTCATCTATGATGATCTTGACTTGTAAGATTGGAATTGAACGCATGATATCATGTATACCTAGACTTACCTTCTAATGGTCTACTTGAATGGATTAACTTGTGATTGGACATGAATCATGATGAATTGAAGGTAGTAATTTATTTTAGAGCTTGTATGCCATTCATCCTAGGACTTAGGAATGAAGTCATTATAAGGAGATTTTGATGATGTTTTATTTCTCTTTTAAAAATAGACATTAATATGATAGAGGAAGAACGTTCTCTCCTATAGATTAATTCAAGGTTGACCTAAGAACCTAGAATGAATCAAGGCATGATAGACAAAGAATAGCTTGAAGAAGGATTGTATGGTCACTTCTTGTGTAATTGACTTTGTGAGATAAAACCAAGGTGTGATAGCTTGAGATGATAAATCTCATTATAGCTTTAGTTGATGAATCTTATCATAGCTTGAGATTACAAATCTCATGATAGATTAATATGGCAGATTTGATGATAGCTTGAGATGATGGATCTCATGATATTTTGAGAATGTAGGTCTCAAGGGTACCTTTGGGTATTAAATCTCAAGGAGTCTTGAGTTGAAATACTCATGGTAGCTTGAGGTGATAAAGCTCATGTCAACTTGGGATGGAGGAAGCAAGCTTTCCCATGTTGAGCTTGGTCTTGTGTTGTAAGATGCTTGATCATGTCAGCCTTATTTGGTTAGGCAAAAATCATTTTGTCAGCTTTTGGAGAAATAACTATGCGCTCCTAATGTCATCTTGACTTGCATTCAAGGTGCATTTCATGGAAAATCATTAGATTAGTTACTAATGATAGCTTAGGTTTGATGATTCATGCTCCCTTATGATTAGCTTTCATCTACATTATTAGTTGCATGGTTTTTAGGGTGATTGGCTTCTTCCTTTGTTAGCTTTGTTTGTATGTTGTGAAGCTTTCCATGTTAGTATGTCTATTATGTTAGCATATTGAGCTTAATGGACAATGATGCAATATTAGTTATTTTGGAGTAGGATACCCTAGAGAAGGATGTAGTATGGATGGTAGTAAGGGATTCCATTTATACATGGCACAAGTATGACTGAAGTTACCTATCATATGACCCCTACATGATGTATGCTTAGCTTGAATAGTCTTATAGTTTCCTTTCATGACACGATTGACTCAAGCTGATAGTTCCTTTTTAATATGAAATAGTTCTACTAGTTACACCTAAAGTTTATAAAAGTGAATACGGTGAGTTCAAGATATGCTTATTGTGTGAGATAGAATGGGATGCTTCACATCCATTGCACAAGTGTGCTTTGACGTGGCCTAGAAGCGTAGTGATCTTATGTTATGATGAACCTAAATGTTAATAATGAGAATGTTTATGTGTCATATCCCAAAACCTCACCCTAGAATTTATGGAATTCTCATAATTCAACCAGTGTACTTGACCTCTTGGAGGTCTTGTACAAAACCGTTTCGTATCGTTCATCGCATATAAATAAAGTAGTGAAGTATTAAAAATTTTCACAAACTATTAGAATATCTTTAATAACATCTTTCATTAAAAATCTTAGGAAATACTAAGTCTCAATCTCATCAAAACTTAGACATAAGAATATTTGGACACTGCCCATACATCAAAATATTGAAATACATAGTCTATTACAATACTTCAATACACGAAATAAAAGACATCTATGTCCTTGGATAAAATAAGTACATACTTAAACTTCACTTAAATGATACTAAGATAGAAGTCCTGCATCTCAAATGCTCCTCATCTACCAACCACTATAGAGATAGATAAACACATGAAATTAGTACAAACACATGTACTAAGTATCGCTTAATGAATAAAATCATGAAACGGACATTTATTAGAAATATGCTTTTTATAAATTACATATCATATCATAATCATAGAATAACATTTAACATCTTAAAAACACATAATATAACAATGAAACAATTTGACCCATTTTTAAACTCACTTTATAGTGAACCCCATTTCACTGTTACATCGAACTACTGAAGTACCTTACCTTCAATTTAGACATTTCCTATCATGTAGTTCCCTCACTAAAAGCTATCATAAAACTCACTTAAGTAAGACATAGAGATACCACCCTAAACCCTCTCTAGGAACAGCTAACTTATTCTTAACACCACATATAATGAGATCAACACACTTTTACAAGACATCATACACTTCAAAATGAGATCTTTGTACCAAATATGATTCTAAGTATCACTTAAGTGAGTTGTGTAGCGACCTCCCATACAATCAGTTACAAACACACATTTAAGAGATCATATAGACTACCTAACATAGAATCATTCTCACATAATACATCAATACATAGATAATGTAACCTTCTCCTTCAAAAGGCTATCAAAAGTCTTACTTGATTAAATCAAGAAGATATATCCATTATTGACATCTTGAAGACTACCTAAATAATAGTTATAACTATGTACGGTTTAGATCATGTCCACATAATAAATACCTTTACTAACTAGAGTCATTCTTAAGACTTATCTAGGTAACATATAAAGTTACCATTTATATGCCCCGTTCACACCTTAACTAGACAACCTTTAACTACACTAGGTAAGTACTTATTCATTTAACATGCTTTCTTAAATACACAAGGTAATTACATTCATTAGTTAATTTATGACTCATTCATCAAATAATGGAAATTCAACTAATGATCTTGGACAAGACCTAGGGAATCTAACTAACACCTTTAAAGCATATTGTGCAATGTCTAGATAGCGTCCCATACCACCACCTAAACATCATAGAAAATCTCTAATGAATGTAGGTATCCCATATAAAGAGATAAGGCAATAAACGACATAGACCATGATTGCTAGACATGGAATCCGGAGTTCTATCCTACTCCGATATGGGTGTTCTACTTGCCAATGGTAGAACTAGGACAAATCCCATGTAGGCACATGGCTAAGGAATATGAAGGGAATGATTTGTACTCTTGTGTCATCCCTTAAATAGAGATACTTACTTACCATATTCAATTGGTATTATCCTTTGTTCTCATAGATTAATTTACATTAAAGGTTCATATAAAGGGGTTCCATATAAAGTTCATAACCCAATCACATTTACTCTACTGAAGTGATCAACTAGGGATACCTTACCATGGTTACAAGAAGCTCATAATGACTTCCCTCAGCATTGATATGACGCCGTTCCAGCCAACCAACCATAAGTCTATCATTCCTTTACTAGAAGGATAGCATTACGTCTTTTGACTTCGACATTCACAACCTTAATACTAGTTTCAAGGTTTCACATAAAGGACTCTTTTAACATCATTTAAGGTATCATGTCATTCATACTAAAAAAAAATAAGAGTCTTTAGCATCCTAAGTTAAGGCATCTCATATTTAAACTCATATAAAAATCAAGTAAGGGACACAAGTCAACCAAGACAAGGCACATCATACTTCACTTAATACTTATTACATGTAATTCTAGAAGCACATAAAAATAACCATTATAATATTTGGGTCATCCTATAAACTACCATATCATCATCAAAATGACCCTCATAGACTCATATAGTTAAGTAGGAATAACCAAACATCAACCCTACACTAAACACACAAAGACATAGTCATAGTCTAACATTATCACCTAAATAGCATCAATAGAAGAACACATATACTTTCATACTACTTATAATGTAAATAGATATTATAAAAATTCACAAAATTGACTACACAAATAATCAAAATACTTAAAGTAGTGCCGACAAGGCCATGTCATTATATTACATAAAGTAACGCATACAAGGCCACATCAATCGCAAGTAAAGCATATAACACCAACAATAAGTGAAAAATACCAATCACAACATAATTTAAGTCTAAATAACATAAAATAATGGAATTAGGACAGTGTACCATCGCTCCATTTTTCAACACTTCAATCCAATGCTAAACTATCCAATTCAATACCATAAGGCCCTTAACCATGACCATTAACATCAATTCAATAAAAAATTATTATAATCAATAAAAATACGTCAATTAAATATATATTCATCAAACTAAGACAACATAGATATCAATTCAATACAATTATTACATCAATAAATAGCCCAAAGAAAACTACACTAGAATTCATAAGCATTAAGTTCAATACACTTAACCTACGAAGTAGTCAAAACGAGGTTACATCAATTACATGGGTTCGTAGGTTAATTTAGTTAAAGTAATAAAATTAATAACAATTCAATAAATATACAACGCTTAATAACCTGCAATGCAAGAACCCATAGATAGATCATGAAATTGGACAATTAATCTTTAAAAAATTTAGAGAACTTCTTTGAAAATTGGTCTCCTTCATTAATAGAGTTTCAATGATCTAAGAGCATACCTAAACAAATATAATACTAAATTTGATGAAGAAACATTAATAAATTCTCCAGTCCATGCTCTTCTTTGAGTTTTTGTTCAAATGGAGTACTAGAGAATAACTAAGGGATTTAGTTTTTGATTTTGAAAAATGAATTCTTCTGATTGTTTTAGACTTACAAAAATGTTTAAAATACCCAAAATCCCATCTAGGAACATGCAAAAGTAGTATTTGTACATGGGGTGAATTTACAACTTCACCCCTTGAACATACAGTGAACGGCGTAGGAAGGCAGCCCACCAACCCCTTGCCAATCGACGACCCATCCCTTAACCAACTGACCGTCCTATTGGTTCGTGTTTAGGACTGAGTCTGGTCTTTGGAATATACTTATACACCCCTAAGTATACACCCACTACTACCACCTACGGGGCGTCGACTGACCCACTAAGTGTCGATAAACTCCGTGGTTTGGGCTGTCCTTTGTAGTCTTGGGCAATCATGAAGGGTCCTTCCTTAAGGACACTTTGAAGGAAGAACTAAGTCTCCTCATAACCAGCTTAGACACATAGAGTATCATAGAGTCACGACCCTTACATCAGTTAAGAAGAAACTAAAGTGTATTGCAAAGTCTTTTGAAAAAGGAATAAAATATATCCATCTCCTCGAACATATTAGGACATACCGATCTTGAGAGAATGTTATTCCCATGCTTCAACCTATCAGGAATATCCTCACTTTCCACCTATACTTGTAGAATAAACAACATATGATATTATTAAATTGAATGCACTAAGTATGGCGACATTCAATATTCTAAAATAACCATTTACATTATAACAATCCTTTTATGCTCTTTAGATGTAATATCATAAAAACAAGTATATAAACAACTTTCAAGACAACATACACATATAATTCATAGTCATGTAATCTATATTATACATATATCATCACTTTGAAGCCATTTAAACATTTAGACCTCCTACCAAAGGTTATCCTAAGAACCACGTAAGTAAGATATGAAGCGACCAACCATTCAACTCCTTCGCACCTACGTAGATGATCCTCAAGACTAACCAAAGTAAGATTATTTCCCTTTTGTAACTTAGACTCTCTACCTAAAGGTTCTTTAAGGCTCACCTAGGTAAGATATTAAGAGACCGCCGATACATCCTCTCTAAGCGTACCTAAGCATTCCTCAAAGCTACCTAGGTTACAACATTTCTATTCAACAAACATTAGATCAGTAACTAATATTCATTTAGAAATTAAATAGATATTCATCAATTAGATGACTTCACACAATGATCTCTGAGGACCAGGAGAACCTCATCCTAGCATCTTCAAAGCCTACTCGTACCATGTATAGATAGCGTCCCATTCCACTACCTAGATGTTTTAGAACTTCTCCAACGGTAAAATGTATCCCACTTGATAAAAATAGGGATTAACAATCATACACCACACTAGCTAGGTATGGAATGCATAGTCTACCATACTCTATGGAGGGTGTTCTACTTGGCAATGGTAGAACTAGTAGACATCCCATGTTATCACATGGTTAAGGAATATCAATGGTTTTACTCTAGTCTCATCTTTAGTACAGCCACTACCAAAAGCATATGCACTAGTGCTTGGCCTTGTTATCATTTTGTACGTTCATTCACATAAAGGTTATAAGAAGGTACCATTTCATAGTCTTACCAAATCAAAATAACCCTACAAAGGATGGGTCCTCTAAGTCTTCCACTAGTAGTATACAAGGATAGCTCTTATGATTTCCTTAGAGATGGATTCACGTCGTTCCAGCCAACCTATCCGTTAGTCTATCATTCTATTCAAGAAAAATAACGTTACAGTCTTTCTCTCCAAGGTTTCTATATTTTTTGACCATATTTTCATATTCAAGGTCCTATATTATCAGCCTTAGAGGGGGAACACTCTTAGGTATACCGATCTTAGACATTCATTCATCATTCACTCCTACATATACATGACAAAGGTGTTGTAGGCTACTAAGTTAAGAGTTCACATTCACATAGCTTTCATGTATCAAGTAGATGGACCTAAGTCTACAAATCAATACACCACTTCATCATATCACATATTCAATAAAATTCAAGCACTATATAAGGAAAACTAAGTCTACCTAAACAGATACCCAACCATCACATATAGAAACTCATCAAAATCTACCATAGTCACATATAATCATTTAGAGGAAATAATACTTTCACCTCACATATGCACAAACATTATAATACATCACCTTGATAACCTATGCAAGCCATAACATAACTATAATAGAATTCACATAACAATGTCGAGGATATGCTCATAACCATTATAACACATAAACACCGCCACAATAAGTGTACCATACCAATAAAAATTCAATATGGATTCTACACAATATATAGAGATCATGTCAGCTCACCGCCTTTTCATATCCATAATCATCTCCCCTTAGCCTTTTCTATACAAATTCACACAATAAAGATATTTACCATAATAATATACTTAAAACTAAACAAACAATTCAAATAAATCAATCATCCATAAATAGTAAATATAGATATAACCATTATAAGGTAGCCATGAAAAATTCTAACATCAATCAATACATAACTCAATAGCCCATAGCAATCAACAAAAGAATTCAATACAATTAAGTCATTATAAATTCACCAACATTAGAGACAAAAATAGAAATTCATGGAATACAAGGGTTCATAAAATATTTTATCTTAAAACATTAAATTAACAACAATTACTTCATAAAACATTGATTTAAATCCTTTCATGCAAGAATCCATGCTTAAAAATATAATTAGGATTTTTAGAAGAATCTTTGGAAAACCTTTGAAATTGGCTCCTTGAACGGAATAAGAATCAAGGATGAAACACCATACCTTAGTCGAAGAAGTCCCACGAATTTATTCTTGAAATCTTTATGCAATTGGTGTTCTTCCTTAGAAATTGAAGGTCCTTCAATAAAGGGTATAACTAGAGAGAGAATTTAGAGAGAAGGACGAGCATGTAAATGATTTGGATTCTAATTAGGGTTGGGGTTTTTGGTTAGGGTAATGGATGTATATGAACGTAAAATCTATATAATATAAACCCTCTAAAATACCCATACATTAATTGGACCCATTTAAACAAGTCAAACATAACTTTAGTTTTCAAACTATCATAGGGAAATAATCCGCATCGCGGAGCTATTTCAACATGATTTTTGAATATAATTTTCGAAAAAATAGAGTCCGTGACGTGGACAAAACTGGTCCTTGGTCAACCAAGTCATCAACGTCGACAGGTTGCACCAATGCACAATGTGTTTCTGCCTTAGGTAGCTTGTTGGTTCAAGCTTGGGTCCTCCTCAAGGACCCCAAGAGCAGTCCTTGGGGAGTCATAACCAAACATTTTGACCCTACATATGTTCCCCTAGGTGATACAGTTATCCCTTCAATTTTTAGACTCCAAACAACACCCAAAAATACATACAGCATACAAGACACACTAGATCAAAGAAAATTAACTCATGATAGGCTCTGGATTAACCTAAATTTTTTTAGGGTTGTTACACATTTTTGGCTATATTTTTTTAGATTTAGTGTCATTTAATGCATACTTTAATTCATATATTTGTGACTAACCTTAAGTACTAGGTATTTATACTTGGAGAAAGAGAATGTATGCAGTTAGCCCAAAAGGAATAGTGCAGTTAAAAAAATGAAAAAAAGACGACCTCATGATTGCATAATCCATAAGGCAAGTGACTAAATGGCCTCAATCTTTCCTAATGTTCTATTGTGCCAAGCTCTTATCCAAAGTATCAAGTCAACAATGAAAAGGAGCAGTCAGCATTTCGCCAAATAGTTCTGCAAAGCACTACTAGGTCGTCGAACGATCCAAAATACAAACATGTTGATTGCTAAATTAAGACGACAATGAAATATACCAAAAAGATGTTTGCCAAGTCTACCAACATCTCGACTAAATGCGCCGAGTGATCCTTCACAACAAAATTTTCAAAAACTATAAATACATGTTGAGACTTATATCTTTATCTCACATTTTTATTATTCAGACTTAGTGTATTCAAATACATTATTCTATTATGAGTTCTTTAAATATTTTCGAGACTTTGCTCATGAGATTTGAAGACTTTAAGGTTCCCAAATTAAAGAAAGTGTAAATGGGTATTGAAAAATCTTCATTGTAGACCTCTGTAAGTACATTTTTTATCATGCCCAATTGATGGAAACATTTTTCAGTTTCAATTTTTATCTCCTTATTATTTCAAGCTAGCACACTAATTCTTTTGAGTGATTATGTGAATATGGATTGATATTACTGCTAGGTCTTGCTTATAAATTGGTAATTTTTAGTGTAAATGTGATTTATTACTGTAGTTGTGTATGAAGTTAATGGGATTTTTATTGCGGTATTGGTTTGACGTGGGTTAAAATTGAGAGACTTAATCCTAAACCCTCCCCCACACATTCAGCTCAATAGAGTGAATGTTCTAAGGTGAATGATGGGCATTATTGCGTCTTATTGGTGTTCAAGAGAAACCAATTTTATTCGGGTAAGTTTCTCAAGAGAGACATTACCTCGACTGATGTCTAGCTTTGTCATAAAATTTACAGTGATTTACCATCAATATCATATACCCGGTTGTTTATTTTAGCCCATATTTCTATCATATACTATAAATACCATCTCAATATTCTCATATCTATTTTTACTAGTTTACTTATAATTGCTTACAAATCCCCCATTGATAATTGATACTTCTGTCACCCGTTTGAATTTATTATGTTTTTAATTTTAAATACGTATTAGCTATGACTAACATGAACTGATTTGTATGTGGCTGTTAATTCTCGAAACCGCTCCCTTGCGACTCGACCCCAACTGTTTGGTGGGTTATTATTCCGACTACCAATTATTGACACTTAGAATTGGATAAAGTGTCCCTGATATGTTAAGCACAATGTGAGAGCTAATATAGGGTTAAAATTAAGGGTTAGTGAAGCATACACCCTTAGACAGACAAAGTTGAATGGTGAAATTATCTATATTGGGACCATTCACTTTGGAATATTTAACATATCAACCTTGCATGTTAACATTAGGATCAAGTAACTATTATTAGGAATTTTGCGTTAAGAGCTTATGGGGAACACCTATACTTTTTGTTTTCATCTCATATTTTATCTCAAACGGCAACTCATGCGTACTTACTACTTAGTGGTACAAATTAACAAATTGTTAATTTACTTACAAAACCCCCTTTAGAATTACTTTTATAAAAAATAATGTAGCCGAACATAGATAACTCTTAGTTATCATAAGTCTAAATCATATTGATCATGTGATCAACCTTAACCTTATAATTAGGTTCTTGATTTGACAACGACTTCTTATACTTTTTTTTTGGAGGTGTAATGTTAGCGCACCAAATTTTTGCATCACTGCTGGAAAATACAACTTTTATATTGGACTAACTTCATTATTGAACTTTAGTCATGTTTTTCCCCATTTTACGTTTTTGATTTGTTTTTATTTTCTACAGGTATTACCCCTAGTATATAGAAAGTACATGTAGTCGAGGAAATCCCTTGTTCACTACAAACTAGAATTTAGGAAAACATTGGAAAGAATTGTTACAAAATGATCCCATCAGAGAGGGTCAAGGGACACAAGCTTGTTTTCGACATCTTGGAGTTTTGAAGTTGCCTAATCAGGTTCAGGGTAGTCATTTAATCAAAAACATAGAAAGGGTGAAAAACGCCGAGAGGTCATGCTAACTACATGGTTGACTATGACTCGGTTGAGTCAACTGAAGTTATTGTTCTCCCTCCACTACCTCGGGGAGATTTTTTTGGTGGTGAGAAATTGCTGTATTTAAATGCTTACATAAAGAGGGTTGTTTGCTAGGGTATATATAAAATAAAAAAATAGATGTATAGGGATGACCAAACATAGGCATGGACATAATACAATTCAATTTTTACATGGAACAAATTGCACAAGGTGTTCATGGCGAGATTTTTTGTAGTGTCAAAGAAGTTGAATCTCAAAGATAAACTAAATAATTTCCTTACACTACCCGAAGATCCTGTATAAACCATGTGTGACATTGGTGCTACCATTTACTTGATTCCATTGTTGTTCTATAAAAAGTTTATTCTTAGATCTCCAAAACCGACTATGTGTTTATTTATGGATGATAAAACTCTTAAAGAAACTATTGGAGTACTCCAAGATGTCCTTGTGAAAGTTAATCATTCATTTTTCTATGAACTTTGTGATTCAGGATTGTGAAAATTATATTTTGGTCCCCATCTTCTTAGGGGGACCATTTCTTGCTACTAGGTGTGTGTGTATTGATATGGAAAGAGGCCATAGGAAGTTTTTATTAAACAATAAAGAGGTAAATTTGAATCATTGTTGGTCTATGAAGAATGAAAGTGATATCAAAGTGGTAAATATAGTAAATCATATTGTCGAATAAGAACTAGAAATGCCTATTGAAGAGAGGTTTGGTGTTGAGACACTATTTCTTGTTGTAAGGAATTTTGATTATTTAAATTACTATGCTGCAATAGTTGATGCACTTGACAGGGTTTGGTTTCGCTACAAGCCCAAGCTGATTGAATTAGACATGAAGAATTGAGGCAGTCCTCAAGCAAAACCATCTAGGAATGAGCCTCCGAAGTTTGAACTTAAGTTTCTTCCATCTCATTTGTAGTAAGTAATCTAGGGAAAGAACAACACTTTCATAGTAATTATGTTGCTGACTTGACTGAAGGTCAAATGGAGGCTTTAACATTGGTATTTAAGAGGTTTAAAAGGACTATATGATATTCTAGGAGAACATATTTATATTCCACCACGTATTTGTTCTCACAAAATTCAACATATACCGGATAACAATCCATGTGTTGAGCATAAAAAAAGATTGAATCCACCTATGCAACCGATAGTAGTTTGGTTTGCCTCGTTCAATGCGTGCCAAAGAAAGGAGGAATCACTTGGGTTCTTAGTGATGAAAATGAGTGTGTTCCAATAAGGCTGATAAGTGGTTGGAGAGTATGTATGAACTATCGTAAGTTTAATGCATAAACTGAGATAGATCACTTCCCAATATCATTCATGGCTCATATGTTAGATGTTCTCGCGTTAAAGGGTTATCAATTTTTAGTATATGGGTACTAGTGGTACAATCATATCTCTATAGCTCTGGGGACTAAGACAAGGCTACTCACTTGACCTTATGGGACTTTTGTATTAAAAATACTGTGATTTGGGTTATGTAATACACTAGTAACCGGTTAATAACGCATGTTATCTATATTGTCTAATATGCTGGAAGACATCATATAGGTATTTACGGATGATTTCTCTAATGTAGTGTGAAGAGTGCAATATTGTGCTCAACCGGAGAAATCGACTCTATGGAGAAAAAATATATAGTTTTGAGTCATCATATTCTTGAAAAATGTATTGAAATAGATAGACATAAAGTTGATGTGATACATAAACTCCTACCCCTCATCTCTGAATTTCTTGGACATACAAGGTTCTACAGTTCGTTCATAAAAGATTTCTTTCAAATTTCACACCCATGGTGCAAACATGAGAAAGAATCTATGTTTTAGTTTTATTATGTTTTTCTAAGAGAATTTGAGAATTTGAAAGAAAATTTAACTTCTCCACCTATCATTATTTCATCAGAGTGGGGGAAACCATTTGAAAAGATGTGCGATGCAAGCGGCATAGAGTTTGGTGTAGTATTTGGGGAAAGGCGAGTGAAGATTTTTTTCCTATATATTATATGAGTAAAGATTTATGTGTTTCTCAAAGACCTATATTGTGACTAAACAAGTACTTCATTTTATATTTTTTGCATTTGAGAAGTTTATTTCTTATTCTCTTGGTACTAAATTCAATGTACATATCTATCATTCCGCATTGAGGTATCTAATGTATAAAAACAATTCAAAACCTAGATTCATAGATGAATTTTATGTAACATGAATTTGATTTTAGGTATAAATAAAACATACTAGATTAAAGGAGGAAGCTATGATCAAGATAGAGTAAGGAGTTGAGATTAATGATGCATTCTTTGATGAACAGGTATTGGCTGCTTCTTATGACCCCATTCCTTGGTTCGCAGACTTTGCTATACATTTGAAAAGTTATTTGGTGCCTTCGGATCTATACTTTTACAAATGAGAGATATTCATGTTTAATGTGAAAAATTAGTGTTGGCAAGAGCCTTACTTATTTTGCGTTTATACCAACTATACTATTCATCGTTGTGCGCTAGAGGTTCAAATGATGAGTATACTAGAGGCATGTGATTCATCTCTTATTGGTGGGTATTATAGTTGTATTTAGTGTCACGACCCAAATCGAGCCGTGACTGGCACCCACATTTATCCTCCTATGTGAGCGAACCAACCAATCTAAACTCCATCATTTCAAACAAAATGAACTAAATATATGGCGGAAGACTTAAAAACTCATTAACAAAATAAATCAAATAACATCTAAAACTCAAACATTTGTTATTATCCCCAAAATCAGGAAGTCATCATCACAAGAACATCTATGATCAAATGACTAAACTAAGAGTATTGTAAAAGCTAAAACAGGTAAAAGCTAGTCCATGCCGGAACATCAAGGCATCAAGACAGGAGGAAGAAAGTCCAGTCCAAGCTAGAAGCGTTAGCTCACCCTGAAGATCTGATGTGACAAAGTTGGCTAGAATTGCAGTTGAGTTGAAGACGACGGCACATTTGCTGCACTCCACAAATGACAAGAAGAAAACATAAAAGTAGGGGTCAGTACAAAACACGGGTACTGAGTAGATATCATCGGCCAACTCCAAATAGAAAATAGTATATACCAAGTAATATCATAAAATCAACTATGATACTCAACATGTAGCAACAACAAGTACTATATCATTAACAATTACCGTCAAGTTCACACATGAGAACTCAAGCCTCAATACCATACTCATTTGGGAATTAGATTCATTAGATTGAGTATATTAACATCTTTGAAGATTCATTATCTTTATTCCTCTTGTGTCGGTACATGACACTCCGATCCCCTAATTCTACGTGTCGGTTCGTGACACCCGATCCCCTAGTTCTACGTGTCAGTTCGTGACACCCGATCCCCTAAATCTACGTATCAGTTCGTGACACTCGATCCCCTAATTCTACGTGTCGGTTCGTGACACCTGATCCCTTAATTCTACGTGTCGGTTTGTGACACTCGATCCCCTAAATCTACGTGTCGGTTCGTGACATCTGATCCCCTAAATCTATGTGTCGGTTCATGACACCCGATCCCCTAAATCTACGTATCGATTTGTGACACCCGATCCCCTAATCTAATTCTATCAATTCATCAAGCCTTCTCTTATATCAAGACATCATCAATCTCATTACTTTAGTTCATCAAGCCTTCTTTTATACCAAGGCATCATCATTAACAAGAGATTAGGTTTTTTTTATCAAGATTTGGGATTCAATAGCTTCATCATGCTTATTTCATCACAATCATATAATCACATTCATGCAAGCATACAATTAAGCATATAGCAGGGTTTACAACACTACCAATACATATCATTCACTATTAAGAGTTTACTACGAATAGCATAAAAACCATAACCTACCTCCACCAAAGATTAGAAATCAAGCAAGCAAGTTCCTAAAGCTTTGTTCTTCTTCTCGTTTCTCCTCTTTCTCGTTCGTTTCTCCCTCTCTTTCTGTTCTTTTCTTTTTCTTATTCAAACCCTCTCTCTTTTACCCTAATTAGCATATAATTAAGTATAAAAGATGGTAAATTAACCCATTAATTAATTCAAGGTTACCTCTTTTAACCCCCAAGTAATTAGACTTATTAACATTAACCCACTAACTTTATAATTAAAGCAGGAATAGTCCAAAATGCCCCTTAAATTACTTAACTGAAATCTGACCCAGCTTGGGATTACGCAGCCTGCGACGGGCCGTCGTGCCTGCGACGGGCCGTCGTGCCTGCGACGGGCCGTCGTGCCTGCGACGGTCCGTCCTTCTGCTCCGTCACAGAGTTCAGAGACTGAAATTCTCTGAAGAGTCTGTGACGGTCCGTCACGCCTATGACGGTCCATCCTGTTATTCCGTTACAAAGTTCAGAGAGTCGATTTCAGTACCCATTTTTCAGAATTTCTAAGTGTTTTGAAACGAGACCCCTCGATGGTCCGTCGTGCTCATGACGGTCCGTCGTGGGTTCCGTCGTCTCAGCCTGTTTTTCCAGAAATAAAATTTGCTGCTCAAAACGACTAAACAGGTCGTTACAATAGATACCAATTTACCCATCGTTCGTCGCCGAACGATCACAAGAAGGAAAACAAGGGCGAAAAGGAGTACATGAATCTGTAAACAGGTGTAGGTATCTTTCTTGCATGTCAGCCTCTATCTCCCAAGTGGCTTCTTCAACGGGTCGATTCTTCCATTAAACTTTGATGGATGCAATCTCCCTTGATCTCAACTTGTGAATTTCTTTATCTAGAATGGCAACAGGCTCCTCCTCATAAGTCAAATTTTCATCAAACAAGACTGAATCCCAACGAATAATATAGTTTCCATCCCCATGGTATCTTTTCAACATAGACACATGGAATACCGGATGCACTCCGGACAGCCCTGGAGGCAAGGCTAACTCATAAACCACCTCCCCTATGCGCTTCAGAACCTCGAAGGGACCAATATACCTTAGGCTTAGTTTACCCCTTTTTCCAAACCGCATCACCCCTTTCATGCGCGATACTTTCAGTAAGACTTGTTCACCCTCCATAAACTCTAAGTCTCTAACCTTTCGATCTGCATATTCTTTTTGCCTACTTTGCGCCGCTAGAAGCTTTTCTTGAATAGATTTCACTTTCTCTAATGAATCCCTCAAAAGGTCAGTACCCCAAGGTCTAACCTCAAATGCATAAAACCACCCAATGGGAGACCTACATCTCTTATCATACAATGCTTCAAATGGGGCCATGTCAATACTTGAGGGATAGCTATTGTTATATGAAAAATCCTCTAAGGGTAAGAAGTTATCCCAATGACCACCAAATTCTATCACACAAGTACGAAGCATATCCTCCAACACTTTAATCGTTCGCTCAGACTGACCATCGGTCTGAGGGTGAAATGCAGTACTAAGGTCCAACTTAGTACCTAATTCCGCATACAGTGTTTTCCAAAACTTAGAAGTAAACTGCGTACCTCTATCTGATATGATGGAGAGTGGAACCCCATGCAACCGAACAATTTCTGAGATATAGATTTTGGCTAACTTCTTAGCATTGTAAGTCACCTTGACCGGAATGAAATGAGAAGATTTAGTTAACCTATCAACAATCACCCAAATAGAGTCATACTTACTCATTGTCTTTGGAAGACCAACCACAAAATCCATTGAAATTCTCTCTCACTTCCATTCAGGAATGGGCATTCTCTGAAGTGTTCTTCCGGGCCTCTGGTGTTCATACTTTACTTGTTGACAGTTTGGACATTTGGAAATAAAGTCAACAATATCATGCTTCATTCTACTCAACCAAAAGTGTTGCATTAGGTCACGGTACATCTTGGTTGCACCCGGATGAATCGAATACCTTGAACTATGAGCCTCTGTCAGAATAGTGTTGATCTAATCATCGACGCGGGGTACACATACCCTTCCCTTAATCCTCAGAACACCTTCCTCATCGATTGTTGCTTCTTTAGCCTCTCCTTGCAACACTTTATCTCGGATCCAGATCAATTTCTCATCATTAAGCTGATTTCCCCTAATCTTGTCAAAGAAGGAAGATCTTGCCTCCACACAAGCTAAAAATCCTCCCTTCTGTTTTACTTCTAATCTCATAAGGTCATTCGCCAATATCTGAACTTCTCTAGCCAATGGGCGTCTAGAAGCTTGCAAGTGAGCTAGACTTCCCATGCTTCCCCCCTTTCTACTTAAAGCATCCGCTACAACATTCGCCTTTCCCAGATGATACAGAATAGTGATATCGTAGTCCTTCAGTAGTTCCATCAATCTCCTCTGTCTCAAGTTCAAATCTTTCTGGGTAAAGACATATTGTAGGCTACGATGATCCGTATAGACCTCACATTTAACCCCATATAAATAGTGCCTCCGTTGCTTTAATACAAATACTGCCGCGGCCAATTCCAGGTCATGGGTAAGATAGTTACGTTCATGCACCTTTAATTGCCTTGAAGCATAAGCAATTACATTCTTCTCTTGCATTAGCACTGCACCCAAACCCGAATAGGATGCATCATAATAGACAATGAAATTCTTACCTTCCACGGGCAAGGTGAGAATTGGTGCAGTAGACAACAAAGTCTTGAGCTTCTTAAAGCTTTCTTCACACTCGTCCGACCATACAAATGGGACATTCTGTTTAGTCAAGTTCATCAATTGGGAAGCAATGGAAGAGAATCCCTTGAAAAATCGGCGGTAATAGCTAGCTAAACCAACAAAGCTCCTTATTTCTGACACATTAGTAGGTCTTGCCCAATTCTTCACTGTCTCAATCTTAGAAGGATTCACCATCACCCATCCTTAGAAACCACATGCCCCAAGAAGGACACTGAATCTAGCCAAAACTCACACTTGGAGAATTTGGCATAGTTTTTTCTCCCTCAACATTTCCAATACCATTCTATAATGCTCTTCATGTTCCTTCTTGCTCTTTGAGTATACCAATATATCATCAATGAATACGATCACAAAGAGATCCAGATATGGCTTAAAAATCCCGTTCATCAAGCTCATGAAAGCAGCAGGGGCATTCGTAAGACCAAAAGACATTACCACAAATTCGTAATGCTCATACCTAGTTCGAAAAGCAGTCTTTGGCACATCCGTTGCCCTTATTTTCAATTGATGATAACCGGATCTCAAGTCAATCTTAGAGAAGACACAAGCACCTTGTAACTGATCGAACAAGTCATCAATGTGAGGAAGAGGATACTTGTTCTTAACCGTTACCTTATTTAGTTGTCTGTAGTCTATGCACATTCGAAAGCTCCCATCCTTTTTCTTCACAAATAATACCGGAGCACCTCAAGGAGATGCACTTGGTCTAATAAAGCCTTTGCTTAGCAACTGTTTAAGTTGTGACTTTAACTCTGTTAACTCCGCGGGAGCCATTCTATAAGGGGGTATAGAAATGGGGCGAGTACCCGGTTCAAGGTCGATGCAGAAGTCAATGTCTCTATCCGGTGGCATGCCAGGAAGGTCAGCGGGAAACACATCTAAAAACTCATGAACTATCGAGACTGACTCAATTGGAGGTACCTGAGTAGTATCATCCCTGAGATGTGCCAAGAATGCTAAACAACCCTTACTAACAATTTTCTTAGCACGAAGAAAGGAGATGATACGAACCGGATTAGAAGTGTAGTCACCCTCCCACACTAACGGATCTGTCCCAGGCTTGGCTAACGTCACAGTTTTAGCATTACAATCCAAGATTGCAAAAATTGGAGAAAGCCAAGTCATACCCAGAATTACATCGAAGTCAACCATTTCTAAGATAACCAAGTCTACATGAGTATTGCTCCCCATAAAAGTCACAAGACAAGACCTATACACCTTTTCAACTATCACAGACTCACACACCGGAGTAGAAACACGAATAGGCATGTCAAGCAATTCACAATGTAAATTAAGACCATTAGCAAATGCGGAAGATACATATGAAAATGTAGAGCCGGGGTCAAATAATACAGAAGCCATACAATCACAAACCAAAAGATTACCTGTGATAACAACATCTGATGTCTCCGCTTCTGACCGCCCAGGGAAAGCGTAACAATGGGCCCTATCACCTGTCTACCCGTTGCCCCTACCATGTGGTGCTGTAGTTGCTCTAGTTTGCCCATCACCCCGGCCATTTTGGTGAACACCATTACCTCGACCACCGCATCCTCCAGAATGACGGCCTCTTCCATAACCACCTCTACCTCTAACATTTGGAGGTCTGTAACTCTCTTTCGGACAATTTCTCCTAATGTGCCCAGTCTCCCCACATCTATAACACTCTCTCGATTCAAGCATAGGTGTTTCAGAGAAGTGTTGACCGGTCTGAGGTGGTCCCCCAACTACAGTCTGTAGTGAAGACTGAATTGGTCGGACTGAGTAACTTCCTGAACCCTGTCCTCTAAAGTAAGAACCATTAAACTCACCTCCCTTTCGAAACCTTTTTTATGTAGTTCCCATGGTGAAGTCATCTGGCTTCACTCCCTCTACCTCTATCACGAAGTCTACCACTTCTTGAAAAGATTTCGCTGTAGCCGCTACCTGTAAGGCTGAAATCCGCAACTCTGATCTCAACCCCTTCACAAAACGGTGAATCCGCTCTTGTGGACTGAAACATAGTTGGGTGGCATACCGGGATAATGCACGAAACTTAGCCTCATATGCAGTAACCAACATCCTACCTTTCTCTAGACTTAAGAATTCATCTCTTTTCCTATCCCTCAAAGTCCGCGGGATATACTTCTCCATAAACAAACTAGAGAATGATGCCCAAGTCAGGTGTTGCCTCGGTCGGTTGACACTCAATATGTGATCTCCACCACATTTTGGCGTTCCCTTGAAACTGATAAGTCACAAACTCAACACCAAACCGTTCTACTATACCCATCTTGTGTAGTAGCTCATGACAGTCAACCAGAAAATCGTATGCATCCTCAGATTCATCACCCTTGAAGACTGGATGTTTCAATTTCAAGAACATACTAAAAAGTTCATGCTGATCATTTGTCATTATAGTCCCTGTAGTCAGACGAGGAAACGTGCCTATTTCCAATGAGGCATCTATACGGGGAGTCCCAGCAACGGCATGTCGTACCTCTGAAACCGGAGGTGCTGGTGCAGAAAACACTGGAGGTGTCTGGCCCTGATCAGATAATCCGCTAAGATAAGCCAGAACCTGATTGATCACCTCTGGGGAAGGTTGGTGTGGCCTTTCCTCATTCTGCACTTGTTCATTCTTCGCATCCTCTCCCTCTCTTACTACTTCCTCAGTCGGTGGAGGAGTCACCGCCCTAGTACCAGATGGGCTAGGCGCTCGTCCTCTTCCTATAGAGGACGTCCTCCCACGACCTCTACCACGACCTCTCGCCACTGCTCCTCTTCGAGCTACAGTCTAAGTTGCTCAAATGTATCTTGTCTTGCCGGTGTTGATGTTGGTGCAGTCGTTGCTCTAGTTCTAACCATCTGCGAGATAGAGTGAAGATGGTCAGATACCAATTTGTATCACCTAGATACCAATTGGATCCAAGTAATAGCACGAAAGAAATAATGAAAGAATGGAATTTTCCTAAAGTCTTATAGCCTCTCAAAGAAAAGTAAAGGTGTCCCCCTACCGTTCCTTAAGATTCTACTAGACTCGTTCTTGTGTGATGAGACCAACAAACCTAATGCTCTGATACCAAGTTTGTCACGACCCAAATCGGGCCTTGACTGGCACCCACATTTATCCTCCTATGTGAGCGAACCAACCAATCTAAACCCCATCATTTCAAACAAAATGAACTAAATACATTGCAGAAGACTTAAAAACTCATTAAAAAAATAAATCAAATAACTTCTAAAACTCAAACATTTATTATTATCCCCAAAATCAGGAAGTCATCATCACAAGAACATCTATGATCAAATGACTAAACTAAGAGTATTCTAAAAGCTAAAACAGGTAAAGCTAGTCCATGCCGGAACTTCAAGGCATCAAGACAGGAGGAAGAAAGTCCAGTCCAAGCTAGAAGTGTTAGCTCACCCTGAAGATCCGATGTGACGAAGACTGGCTAGAATTGCGGTTGAGTTGAAGACGACGGCACGTTTGCTGCACTCCACAAATAACAAGAAGAAAACATAAAAGTAGGGGTCAGTACAAAACACGGGTACTGAGTAGATATCATCGGCCAACTCAAAATAGAAAACAGTATATAGCAAGTAATATCATAAAATCAACTATGATACTCAACATGTAGCAACAACAAGTACTATATCATTAACAATTACCGTCAAGTTCACACATGAGGACTCAAGCCTCAATACCATACTCATTTGGGAATTAGATTCATTAGATTGAGTATATTAACATCTTTCAAAATTCATTATCTTTATTCCTCTTGTGTCAGTACGTGACACTCCGATCCCCTAATTCTACGTGTCGGTTAGTGACACCCGATCCCCTAATTCTACGTGTCAGTTCGTGACACCCAATCCCCTAAATCTACGTGTCGGTTCGTGACACCCGATCCTCTAATTCTACGTGTCGGTTCGTGACACCCAATCCTCTAAATCTACGTGTCGGTTCGTGACACTCTATCCCCTAAATCTACGTGTTGGTTCGTGACACCCGATCCCCTAAATCTACGTGTCGGTTCGTGACACCCGATCCCCTAATCTCATTCTATCAATTCATCAAGCCTTCTCTTATACCAAGGCATCATCAATCTGATTACTTTAGTTCATCAAGCCTTTTATACCAAGGCATCATCATTAACAACAGATTAGGCTTTTTATCAAGATTTGGGATTCAATAGCTTCATCATGCTTATTTCATCACAATGATATAATCACATTCATGCAAGCATACAATTAAGCATATAGCAGGGCTTACAACACTACCAATTCATATCATTCGCTATTAAGAATTTACTACGAATAGCATAAAAACCATAACCTACCTCCACCGAAGATTAGAAATCAAGCAAGCAAGTTCCCAAAGCATTGTTCTTCTTCTCGTTTCTCCTCTTTCTCATTCGTTTTTCCCTCTCTTTCTGTTCTTTTCTTTTTCTTATTCAAACCCTCTCTCTTTTACTCTAATTAGCATATAATTAAGTATAAAAGATGGTGAATTAACCCATTAATTAATTCAAGGTTGCCTCTTTTAATCTCCAAGTAATTAGACTTATTAACATTAACCCACTAACTTTATAATTAAAGCAGGAATAGTCCAAAATGCCCCTTAAATTACTTAACTGAAATCCGACCCAGCCTGGGATTACGCAGCCTGTGACGCGCCGTCGTACCTGCGACGGTCCATCCTGCTGCTCCGTCACAGAGTTCAGAGACTGAAATTCTCTGAAGAGTCTGTGACGGTCCGTTACGCCTGTGACGGTCCATCCTGCTATTCCGTTACGAAGTTCAGAGATTCGATTTTAGTACCCATTTTTCAGAATTTCTAAGTGTTTTGAAACGAGACCCCTCGACAGTCCGTTGTGCTCATGATGGTCCGTTGTGGGTTCCGTCGTCTCAGCCTGTTTTTCCAGAAATAAAATCTACTGCTCAAAACGACTAAACAGGTCATTACATTTAGACTGCTCATAAGATTCTGCATTTTGTGTATTACTGTCCTATTAATCAATACGCTCATGATTTCATTATGTATTGTGATTGTGTCTAATGAGAAAGATAAATTTCAAAAAAGTAAGAACTTTCAATGAAACCGATATTGGTGATTGAGTTTTTTGATGTCTGGGGTCATGGCTTCATGAGCCCGTTTCTGAGTCTGAATGGGAAGTATATTCTTCTAATTTTGTACTCTGTATCTAAATTGGTGGAAGCAATTTCTTGTCAAATAATGAGGGAAAGAGTGCTACCACATTCTCGAATAATATCTTATCCCAATTTGGTACATTAAGGGAAATAGCCTACAATGAAGGTTCTCTCTTTTTTAATAAGTTGTTCAAGTTGTTTCTACAGGAGTATGGTATTTGTCATAGCGTGGAAACACCATACTATCCACACTCTAGTAAGAAAATTTAAATATCAAATAGAGAGATAGAGAAGATCCTTGCAAAGAATGTAAATGCCAACATAACTTACTATTGAAGAATGCTTGACGATGCTCTATGGCATTATCACATTGCATTCAAAACTCAAATAGGTATGCCCCCAAAACAACTTGTATAAGGGAAGTCTTTTCATTTTTATGTACACATAAAGTACTAAGATATGTTGGTGCTCATGAAGCTAAATCTGATTGGGGAGCCACATCAAGTTAAAGAATGAATAAGATGAAAAAGCTCAATGATCTTCGCTTTGTAGAATATGAAAGTTGAGTCGTGAACAATGAAAAGATAAATAGGTTCCATGATCAAGAGATCATCAAGAATGAATTTTCTCCTAGTTATCTAGTAATATTATTTCACTCAAGGTTTCTCTTGTTTCCTGACAAACTCATGTCCAAGTTGACTGGGCCATTCACAGAAATAAAGTATTTCCACATGGAGTTGTTGAATATAAGAACAAGAGGGGATGATCTCCAAGGTGAACGGTCATAGGATAAAGATGTAGTTGGCGAAATTTGAGTCTTCTAATGAGGTGATAGAGAGATGGTATCTTCATTAAGTCATAATAATCAAGGGGGATGGGTCTTGCCGCGACAACAAATCAAGATGAGGGTAGAATAGAGTCCATGTCTAAAAAGAGTATCAAAAAAGTAAAAATGAAGTCCTAATGTTTCCTATGTGTTCATGAAAGTATAGGTAAAATCACCATAATTTATTCTAATGCAATGGTCTAAGTTTCCATGAATGATTTATCATTTAATTGACGGAAAAGAGATAGCATCTGTAGATCCCAATTTATGTTTGCTAAATTTCACTAAGTGTAAGAGTGAACTAAGGAATCCATTGATGGGTCATCGATTGAACCACAAACCATCGATGTGGTTTCATGGGTCCAAATGGGTTCGCAGTCGATCCATCTTAGACCCCTAATTATTATAATCTTTTAGTTTTTAGCATATTCCCTATTTCCCTCCTCCCCAACCGTTTCAAAATTTCAGCTTCCCCATAAAACACCCATTAACCTTCACCATTACCTCCATATATTCAATACTTAACTTTTTACTTTCCCAATCCCTCCTAATATGCTCAAAGTTATTTTCTCTTCATATTTTCTCCCTTCCACAATGAATTAAAGGTTCGGGTTCAATCAGGGTTCAACGTCAAGTTAATCTAAGTCACAACAAGAAATAAGGACCAACACACTCCTCAACATTTATTTTCTTGTAAGGTAATCAATTTAACAAAAACGTTGAATTTTTAACTATTTAATTTGAAGTCATAAAGTTGTATTGACCTTCGGTAGATAATTGCATGGTAAAATTTTTGAGAACTCGTTCTAAAACTACCCTTGAGATGATGGTGTTGTGAGTGTGTTTCTAGTTCACTCTATAAAGTGGGTTAGATGCCTAAGTGAATGTATTGACTTCGAGTTTTCAAGTTATGTTTAGTGAAATGTTAAATTGACATGACATAAACTCTAGGATGATAGACTGTCATGTAATGTGTTGAAATTCATGTTTTAGACATTTTATAAGTTTTAATTTTCTGCTAAATATATTGAATGAAAACTGAAATCCATTACTTGCATACAAAACTAGTCGACAACCAAACCCACAAAATGTTGGTTATCCTACAGACCATAGATTAGAGTTTTTTATCTAGATCACACAAATATGTAGAAGTTGTGATTCAAGAGTTGGACAATGATTTGTTGATCAATCAACGGGACCGTTCTTTATGCCTATGGTTCAAATATAAAAACCCAAAAATAGGTGCCCTAAACAGTGGAGATGACTCATGGCTCATCATTTAATCAAATGTATGTAGGTACCCACGTAGATTCTGATATACAATGGTTTCAGGGTATTTTTAATTTTTTTCCTTAAGTTTAGTGTGTGTCTAAAAGCCTTTTTGTACTTATTGTTATGTAAGTTTCCCTTTATTTGGAGAAAATCTGTCTAAATATGAACGCGGATTTTTTTGAGCAAGGAATGCAAAAAAGTTACCACCTACGGAGCTTGTGACGGTCCGTAGGTTGCATCTTAGTGAATCTGCTGAAGGAATATGGGGAAGTCTAACCTAAGTGTGGTATTACAAAGTTCATGATGGACAGTCATATCCACGATGGTGTATCCTGCTGGTTCGTCATGATGATCAGAGAAGTAGTCCGAGTACCCAAATTCTAAGAAATTTAAGTTTTATGGAACGGAGACCCTCGACTGACCGTCGTGATTGTAATGGTCCATCATATATGTTTATCGAGGGTAATGAAGAAAGCAGCAGAAGGATCTGCAAAGTATAGGATGACGAAGGCCACAACAGTTCATCGTGACCACGACATCTCGTCACGAGGTCCGTCAACCAAGCCGTGTTTTGATAGATTATTCAGCAATTAGAGTCCTTCTTTTATTAGCCTTTTGTTTTTTTATAAATAGTTGGAAAAACCTTTTTTTTTGGGGTTAGACTCTCTTATAGTTAAACTCTCTTACGTTAGACTCATTGTTAGTAGACTTTGTGATTGTTATAATTTTTGAGAATCTTTAGTCTTCGATTAATTTAAGTAATTGATCCACTTTTTCTAGAATTTATTGTTGGTGTCTTTGTTTATTAATCAAGTGAACCTCTGGAGTTTATTCTTTCTCATTGAAGTAAGTGCATTAATTCTTATATTAGATATATAAATATTGTGATTATGACTATGGGTAACTAAACCCCATAATTAGGGTTGTGGGAACCATGGGTGAATAATAAGGTATAATCTAACTAAAATAAAAATTCTAGAATAGTTCTTGGAATAGATTCACCTCATTTTTTAGAAGCATCCCCAACCACCGCATAGATGACGAGTCACTGAAGGAATACTTCTATCGCGGACAAGATTACAATAATAAAGCGGTGTTGGATACTATAGTGGGTGGTTCTTATGGGGAGTGTCCTTTTGCTGAGATTGCCAAAAAGTTAGAGACAAATCTCCCGAAACAATATAGCTTGGAGTACTAGGAAGTCAAACACTGGAGACATACCTTCGTAGTGTAATCCACTTACAACCCTGCCATAGATGAGATTCATGAAAACATAACTCAGATGATAACTAACTTGGATTGGTATTAAAACATATCACTGGGGTGCAAAAAAGATAAATACAGTTAACTACTTGTCTAAACCACCACCACTAAATACTGAATGATATTATTCGGAGGATTCCTATGTGGTAAATAAGCAGACAGGATTTTCTGACCGAGTGCCTAAGGCTCAAATCACGAGAATTGGTTCCAAGGTCAAGGAAACAAAGGTCGGATTTATGGTAACTATAACTTTAAGGGACATTATGTCCAAGCTGGAAACTACAACCGTGAAAACAATTTCAACAGGGGTAACTATGGTAATAGATATGATAGGAATGGGACCTATGTCCCTCATCAAAATTGTTAATTTACTCCTAGGTATGGTGGAGATAGCATGGTGCGAGTTGAGGATATGTTGCACAAAATGATGAGGAGGTTCGATGCTACTGATGAGCACATTAAAGAGTTAAGGAGTGATTTAGTGGGTATTGGCCAGAAATTTGATACACATGCAATATCGATTAAGCAAATTGAGTTTCAAATGGCCCAATTATCTGTGACTGTGAACACACGGCAAGCAGGAAATCTTCCTAGTAACACTGTCCCAAATCAAAAAAATGATGGACACTGTATAGAAATCAGTAGTCGGGGTAGTAAGAAGATCATTGACCCTCCTGTGCCGTCTAAAGAAAAAAAAGTGATAATAGATAATGATAAGGTGGTAGAGGTTAATGGTGAAGTAGAAGATAACACTGGAAAAGATGCTGAAGTGCCTACAAAGGTAATTCCCATGCCTAGACCACCACCACCCTTTCCTCAAAGATTAGTGTAAAAGACCAAGGATAGTAAATATTGGCGCTTTATAAAAATGTTGAAACAGCTTTCTATCAATGTCCCTTTGGTAGAAGTTCTAGCACAAATGCCTAGTTATGCAAAATTTATGAAATATCTGGTTACAAAGAAAAGATCTGTCTCTTTCGAGGTTGATGATTGAATGCAACATTGTAGTACTATTGCTAGAAGATCTCTCTTACAAAAGAAAGGAGATACGGGTGCTTTAACTATTCCTTTTACAGTCGGGTCATTAAATTTTGCTAAAGCATTATGTAGTCTGGGGGCAAGCATAAATTTCATGCCCATCTCGATTTACAAGAATTTGGGTTTGGGTGACCCAAAGACCATTGCTATGCAGCTATTTATGGTTGATTGAACAGTGAAAAGGCCTAAAGGGATACTCCACGATGTGCTGGTAAAAGTGGAGTTGTTTATATTTCCGGCAGATTTTGTTATTCTTGATTTTGAAGTCGATTTTGAAGTGTCTATTATTCTTGGAAGGCCATTCCTTGCTACGAGTAGAACCTTAGTTTATATGGAAAAATTGTAGATGAAATTTTGGTTGAACAATGAGAAGCGACCTTCAACATTTGTAGGTCCATGAGGCACTGTGGTGAGATCAAATTGGTGCCTGCTATATCCTACAAAAAGAAGATGAAGCAGCACCATGACCTAAAAATTAAAAAACAAAGTTTATCGTTGGGGAGTTTGTGCTTTTATACAATTCTAGGTTGCGTTGTTTTCTGGGCAAGATCAATTCCAAATGGAATGGCCCTTACTTGCTTTCCCAACTATTCCCTCATGGAGAATTTGAGTTTGAAACCAAGGAGGGTGTGCGGTTTAAAGTGAATGGACGACGAATAAAACTATATTTTGGGCATGCTGAATCGGCGAATGAAATGATCGAGGCACACCATCTTGATGAAGGCTGAGTGATCAGGTGTCCTCAGTCGTTCTGCGACGTTAAATCAAGCGCTTGTTGAGAGGCAACGCAATACTTATAGGTTTATTTCTATTGATGGTAGTATTTTCTACTAATGGTTTTTTAAATTTGCAGGCAAATCACTAGGAAGTTCTGCAGAAAATCACACTGCACCAGTAACTGATGGACATATCGATGGTCCATCAGCATGCGACAGACCGTCGCATTAACCCGTCGTACCATGTACGTCTTTAAATTATTTTCAAAACTAGGGCACACGTGATGGAACTAATGACGGATCGTCGCTTCTGCGATGGACTGTCGTCGAGGACTCATTGTGTCATTAATGAGCATACCTAACCCGAACCTGTTTGGAGTAATTTGAAAAATTGGTAACATTTAAAAAACCCAACTTTCATTTCACCCATTTTCATCCCTCTATCTCACATTTCCCTCGCTTTACAACCTCCAACATTCTACCTTCCTTCTCTATCAATTAATCGCTTCCCCAAATTCCCCAATTCCGAATATCTCCTTTCTACTGGTCTGAGTCATTTGCTATGGTTCTATTCATGATAACCAAGTACCTCCCTTGCTTGTTTTTCTCAAATTCTCAGGTATGTGTCTCTAACCTCTACCTATTTAAATTTCATATTTCTTTTTTTTAAAATTCGTAATAGACTATTTCTTTCTGGTGGGTCTTCATGCTTTGATCCAATTTGGTCCGTCCGACGTTAAGAATCCTTAAATTGCCTTGCTAAAACTTTAGAAATGGGTGCTTTAACATTGCTAGTTTACTAGATATTTGGATTAGAAATATATCGATTAACACTAAGTACTCCATCTGATTCATAGAGGATGAATATGGCATCCTCAGATCTGTCACTGAATGACAGAATAATACACAGATGACGGACCTTAGTACCCACGATGGACCGTCATTGGGTCCGTTCCAACAGCCCCAACACCCCATTGTCTAAGTTTTTCCAAATTTCCTCCAACGGACAAATACGATGGACTGTCGTTACCACGACAGTTTATCCTGCACAAATGTTGTGGTTGTCTAAGACCCCATTCCTCAGGGTTTCCAAGTTTTTCTAACTGTCCGCTGACAGACATCTAGGACGGACCATTATACCCGCGATGGTCCGTCCTGCACAACCATTGTAGTTGTCAGACACCCTATTCCTAAAGGTCTCCAACTTTTCCTAAGTGTCCTCTGATGGACATCTACGATGGACCGTCATACCCACGATGGTACGTCCTGCACAACCGTCATAATGGTAAGAGATCTATCTCTTGAGGGTCTTCATAATTTTTCTAAATGACCTCTAACGGACATCTAAGATAGACTATCATACCCTCGACGGTCCGTCCTGCATAATCATCGTGACAAATAGAGACTCCTCTACTAAGGGTCTCCATACTCTTTTCCTATGTACCCCACGATGGACATCGACGACAGACCATCATTTCACGACGGTCTGTCCTACTTAGCTGTCATACTTGTCAAAGTATTTCATTTAGGGGTCTCCACATCAACATATTTGAAGTAGGACATGATGGACCCCATGACGGTACGACGTACTCACGACGAGCCGTCACCTGGTCCGTTGTGTTTCAATGTTACTGCACAAAAGTCATTACAACTTAGCTCTTTTATTTATTTTTTGTCATTTTAGCTCGTTTTGTTTGCTCCTTGTCGTACTAATATTGATTCTTCACATGTACTATCTCTAAGAGCACCAAAACATAATTGAGTTTACGCACATGGGCGTTCCATGTCTGTTGCCCTGGCTTCCTCCTTGTCATAGGCTCTGATGATGAGTATGATCCCGATTACGTGCCCTCATGCACTGCCACTCCATCACGAGCTGCATGTGCTACTAGAGCTACGCCTAAAAAGGTGGCTTCCGACGTAGTGTGGTACTACGAAGTTCATGATGGACCGTCATATCCATGATTGTCCGTCTTTTTAGTTCGTCGTGATGATAAGACAAGTAGTCCCAGTACCCAAATTCCAAGAAGTTTATGTTTTATGGAATGGAGACCCTCGAGTGACCATCGAGATTAAAACGTTCCGTCATACCTGTTCATTGAGGGTAATAAATAAAGAAGTAGAAGGATTTTTAAAGTATAGTATGACAGAGGCCACGACAGCCCATTGTGACCACGACTGCCCATCACGATGTTCATCGACCAAGCCGCATTTTAACACATTTTCAGCAATTAGAGTCTTTCTTTTATTAGGTTTTTCTATTTTATAAAAAGTTGGAAAAACCTCGTTTTGGGGGTTAGACTCTCTTATAGTTGTTAGAATCTCTTATAGTTAGATTCTCTTATGTTAGACTTATTGTTAGTAGACTTTGTGATTGTTATAAATTCGGAGAATCTTTAGTCTTCGATTAATTTAACTAATTGATCCACTTTTTCTGGAATTGATTGTAGGTGCGTTTGTTGATTAATCAAGTGAATCTCTGGTGTTTATGCTTTCTCATTGAAGTTAGTGTATGAATTCATATATTACATATATGAATATTGTGATTATGACTATGGGTAACTAAACTCCATAACTAGGGTTGTGGGAACCATGGGTGAATAACAAGGTAAAATCTAACTAAAATAACAATTCTAGAATAGTATCATGCTTGAATTGATAATTTTTTCATTTTGAAGTCTTTTTAACGAATGGACAAGGTTACAACTCGCCTTAATGCTACTTGTCAGACCAAGGAGATAGATAATTGGAAAGAATTATCAACGTAGATTTAGCGTATACTATCTATTAGGCTAGTATTGATTTGTACGAGGTAATAACTTAGTCAAATATCAAGGGTTAGTATAGCAAGACACGTAGCCGGAGGTACGGAGTGAAAGTTTTTAGATGCCGGACCAAGGATTTGGAAATACATAAGTTATCACTTTCAATGCAAGATACTAGGAAAGAATTATTATTGTTAGAATTATTAAGTTAGGGACTTGCGGGGAACACTTAAACCCATGTTACTTTTATTAATTGATTAAACTTCAAGGTTTGATTCTGTTAGTTGGTTAATTTAATTCATTTAGTTATCTTTCCTAATTTAGAAATAAAAACGACCCTTTTATTGTCTTTTGTTTTCTAAGGAAATAATTGACTAAATAATAATAATAATAGATTAAAGTTGAGTCTGAACTATTTCCTCGTGGGAACGATCCTACACTCATTAGTTGGGTTCTTTACTTTATACGACCGCTTTACTTCTTATATGCGAAGTAAGTGTGAGCGTATCAGGTCCCAATAACAGTTACTAGCAGTATATTTAATTTTTTTAGGTCCAAATTGTTTTGTTAAATTGATTATGGTTCATTTTGAATTTTGTAAGTACTAAATAAACTTCTCCACGATCAATGGCATAAAAATAAGCCCCAGTTTACTCAGGGAAAGGCAAGTCAAAGTCACTAGCAGCCTCACTCATGCTAATTCATGAATCTAGTAAGGAGAAGTACTCACAAAAAAACAATAGAGGCTCCCTCACTAACCCCTTATCACTAGGTGCCATACTACGTAGGTGGCTGAATCTGACGAGGATCATCCACCCTCACCTAGCTATGTAGTTGCCCCCAAGTAATAGCAGGGCATCATCATTTTGGATATATATATTTCAGCTCATATTCCGCTGCGCCTCAGGTTCAAGCAACACACTAGCCTTCCTTTTGATGCCACTAGATTTTGAGAGACTCATGACCCGCCTGGAATACTGATGTTACTAGTACATCTACACTTAAGTGTAACATGTGGTGTTTTGAGGACTTGTTCCATATTTTCTATAACAGGCAGAACATAAACAAATAGCAGATGTAGGGCGGGAATGTTACTCGGAGCGTCGGGTAGTTACTTACAGCATTGACACAGTGCCTGCAAGTGATGAGCTCATTAAAAAGTAGAAGCGTGAAAAGATGGCTTGGAGTCCATGCGAGTTCACAAAGGAGATTGTCCGGGTGTTCTATTCCTTCTATGCCGCCACCATAGGAAAAACTATTCCACCATAGGCTTAGCCTATAGATAAACCTTCTTTACGGGCCAAATTGGTGCGGAATATCTTTGTTGACATTTATGGGACAACTATTCACCGTTTTATTAATGACCCAACCCGCACTCCCAATTAATATAAAACAGTATGACTATATTATTGATGTCGTTCAAAGTGGGGCATTTCAAAGGGATGCCAAGCAGCGAGAGGTCATATTGTGATGCATGGCCATTCACATTGCCGATGATGGAGAGACCACCAAGTGGGTGCATAACACTACTTTGCTTATAAAAAAGGACACCCTGAGCTTCATAGTGAAGTTTTCTTGTGTATTGTATGCATTAGATTATCCCCTACACTAGAAGACAACATGATGATTTGCGATATAGTTGTGATGCAGCATTAATTGCGGGACTCGAGCTTCACTTCTCATATTTTTTGATTGGTGATATATGTGAGAGCAAATTGAAGACTACTACGATGCCTTTCCCTTGTCAAGTTGTCAGCTATGTAGAGAGGCAATTTGGAATTGTTAAAAATTGATATAGCGATGAAGATGGTGTCACATTCGGGAAGTACATCTTAGACATAATTAGCGTCAACATCCTCAAAAAGGACTAAGAGTAGACTCTTATAATTCATCATTACATTCAAAGGTTAAAAATGCAAAACAAAATTAATTTTTCATGTACACTACTTCATGAGATTTACCTGTCTTGCAAGGATTTCAACTCAAACTTCCTCATAGGAGAGGTTCTTTTGCAAACCTAGACCCTCAATAGAAAGAATCTTAGCGGGATCACCCATACACTTCTTAAGATTGGACACATTGACCACCTGATGAACTGAAACCAATTCACTAGGAAACTTCACCTCGCATGCAACCTGGCCAACCCTTTGAAAAATTTCATAGGTACCCACATGACGAGGACTCTAGATCCCATTCTTTAAAAACCTCACAGCTCCTTTCATAGGTGAAATATTTAGATAAACTTTATAAGTTTCATAAAACTCTACGTTTCTTCTCTTATGGTCAGCATAAGCCTTTTGTTGGCTATAGGCTATTTTCAAGCGATTCCTTATTATATGAACTTTCTCCGAAGTCTTATTAATCAAATTAGGACACAAAAGTGATGAGTCATCAACTTCAAACCATCCAATTAGAGACCTCGATCTCCTTCTATACAAGGCCTCAAAAGGAGCCATATATATAGAGGAATAGTAACTATTATTGTACGAAATCTCAACCAAAGTCAAGTGTATATCCCAATTAACCATGAAGTCAATTATACACGATATAAGAACATCCTCTTAAGCATTCATTTAGGTTGAAAAGTGATACTTAGATTCACAATGAACTCTAAATACTAGATTTGATTTGTGCACCCTATCCGATATGATGGATAACGAAATACCATGGTGACATACAATATAATCTATGAAGATTCTTGCATAATCCTCTGGCGAGTAAGTAGATTTGATGGGAATAAAATGAGTAGATTTAGTCAACCTATCTACAATCACCTATGTGGCGGCATGTTGCTTTTGTATCCGAGGCAAACCTACCACGATATCCATATTAATATCCTCGCACTTCCAAGAGGGAAAGTGGATTTATTGAAGTAAACCACTTGACTTTTGGTGTTCGGCTTTCACTTGTTTGCAATTTAGGCATTTTGCAATAAATTCCGCTATGTCCCCTTTCAATCCTTCCCACCAAATCACTTCCCTAAGGTCATGATACATATTTGTAGAACCCAGATGAATGGAATAACGGGAAGCTTCTTTGATACCTCAAGACGCCGTCCCCGTTAAAGAGAATGACTCATTAATCTTACACAGAATCGATTCCTTCAAATCCATCAATGGTTGATCAAGGTATTTCTTAGACTTCACCTTCACCACTAAAGATGATTCGGAGTTATTGACAATAAAGAAATCATTCTGAGAATCTTCCAATCTAACACCCAATCTAGCCATCCTACGAAAATCTTTCACTAGGACTTTCTTTACTTCATATACATGAGAAACACTTCCCACGGTCATATGGCTAAGAGCATCCATAACTACATTGGACTTTCATGGGTAGTAAAGAACATTCATTTCATAATCTTTCATCAATTCCAACCACCTTCTGTAACGGAAATTCAACTCTTTTTGAGTAAACACATATTGAAGACTCTTGTGGTAGGTATACACATCACCATGGACAACAGATAAATAATGTCTCCATATTTTCAAGGCAAATATCACGCCCGCTAACTCAAGATCATGAGTTTGAAAATTCCTCTCATGCACCTTATGTTTTCTAGAAGCATAAGCTACTACTTTCCCATGATACATAAGGACACAACCTTAGACCACTCGGGATGTTTCACAACATACAACGAATCCCTTGGCACCGTCCGATAAAGTGTACATTGGAGAGTAAGTTAACCTCTCTTTCAAGATTTTGAAGCTTTTTTCACATGCCTCCAACTACTCAAACTTCACACTCCTTTGGGTTAAGGAGATGTAACAGACGCTAAACCATATAAAAACCTCCAATAATACCCCGCTACACCCAGAATGCTTCTTATGCCAGTTGGAGGCAATGGCCAAGGCCAATTCTTGACAACCTTTCCTTGGATCAACCTCAACCCCCACATCACTAGATATGATATGACCATGGAACACCACCGAACTCAACCAAAACTCAATTTTGTATACTTGGCAAATAGTTTATTCTCCATAAGCACTTGTAACACAACCCTTAAATGGTTCATGTGTTCACCCTCATTTTTCGACTATACAAAGATGTCGTTATTGTAGATAATGACAAATTAAGCTTGGTAACTTTGAAACACCCTATCCATGATGTTCATAAAAGTCATCATGGCATTAGTGATACCAAAAGACATTATGTAGAACTCATAGTGACAATATCTAGTCCGAAATGACATTTTTAATATATCCTCACCTCTCACTCTATGTTTGTGATACCTTGCTCTCACTTTATGTTGGTGATACCTCGATCTCAAATCAATCTTAGAAAAGTCGCTTGCCCTGTGGAGTTTATCAAATAAGTCGTCAATCGAAGGGAGAGGATACTTGTTCTCAATAGTGACTTTATTGAGTTTTCAATAATCAATGCACATTCTAAGTGACCCATCATTCTTCTTCACAAACAATATCGGAGAACCCCATGAAGATATACTAGGTCTAATGAACCCTTTGTCTAGTAAGTCCTTGAGTTGAGACTTCAACTCTTTCAATTCGGCCGGAGTCAACCGATAAAGAGGAATTAAAATGGCTTTGGTATTCGGTAGTAAATAAATACCAAAATTAATTTCCCGTTTGGTAGGGACTCCTGGAAGATCATTAGGAAAGACCTCCGAAAATTTCCTCCACTATGGGGACTAACTCAATGGGAGGATTTTTAGAGTCTAAATCTTTGACTCTTACAATATGGTATAAACACCCTTATGATATCATTTTACAATCCTTAAGACAAGAGATAATATGACCTCTGAGAATAGATTTCACCCCCCTTTCTTTGTAAAACGACTTCATTTGGAAAATTGAAACAGACAATTCTTGTTTTACAATCAATGGAAGCAAAACAATCATGCAAACAATTCTATCCCAAAAATTACATTAAAATTGACCATATCAAGTTCTATTATTTTAACAGGTGTAACTTTATTGGGAAACATTATAAGACAATTTTTATATACCCTCTTTCCAACCAACAACTCACCTATTGGGGTAGTTACCATGAAAGATTTATTTAGAATATCAGGCAAAATGTCAAACTTCTTAGATATAAAGGGAGTTATAAAGGATAAGTTAGCACTAAAATAAATAAAAACATAAACATATATAGAGAAGACATGTAACATATCGGTCACCACATTAGGAGAACTCTCTTGTTCACCCCTAGAGCGAAGTGCATAATAACAGTTCTTCTTTGGAGCATCCACATTTGAATCACTAGCTTGAGCTTTCCCGCTTTCTTTTATCTTGAACCTCTATATTAGGGAAATCCTTAACCATGTGGCCACTCATGCCCAAAGCAATTGCCTACCCATCAAGGCAATCACTATAATGATTCCTGCCACAGTTTCCACAAGTTGGCTTCTTTTTTGGTAGCTAGTACCTTTTCCCTTTTGAGACTTAGAGTTACACATCCTATCATCACAAGCCTTGAGATATTTTGAAGGAACTTGATTAGAAACCTCTTTTTGAACCTAGGCATTTCTTGAATGTCAAGCCTACGCTTAGAGGAACCACCTTCATAAGACTTGGTCTTCTTGGCCTCCCTACTCTTTCTCCTTTACCTAGTTGCTTCAACTTGTTGAGCATGAACCCTGAGATGAAAGATAGTTATATTATCATAAAATATAGCTGAATGTCATTCTTCCACCAAAACATAGGACAAAACCTTAACAAAATGACTCATCACATCCCTTGGGTTTGAAACAAAGGATGGAGCATACATGGACAATTTAATGAATTTCAAGGAATAGTCAAGTACACTAATACAACCTTGACGAAGATTGATGAATTCTTCAACCTTAGATTCATTCATCTCTGTAGGAAATAACCTATCCAGGAATGTCTTCTTGAAGATCTCCCAAGTCACCAAACCTCCTCTTAGCGCCCTATTATCACTCCATTGCACATACCAAGTTTGGGCCACATCTTTGAGTTGATAAGCTGCTAACTCAGCCTTTTCAATTAAGGTCACACCCATAGCATAGAGAATCATATACACCTCACTAAATAAAATCTTGAGGTTCCTTATTCGACTTTGACCCGTACAAAATAAGAGGATTCATTATAGTAAAGTTTCTAGAACGCGAGGGCATAGTGTTAGCATGTTGAGCCAGTCAAGGTCCAACCTCCATATTCATTCAAGTCGTCATATCTTGAACTTGAGAAGTTACAATATTTTCTGGAGAAGTCATGGCTTAATTTAATGTGAGAAAGGTTGCGCTTATATCTCCATTGGTCATCGGTGGAAGCACATCCCGAACTTGATCTCCCATAGAAACTTCTTCAAGTGGAGGCACTTCGGTGTCGACACTTGGTGGTCTTGATTTCAAACATTCGATGATTCTTCCTCGACCCTTCTAGTATTTACCCTTAAGGTATTATACATATAAACACAATACAAGGTTTAGGTGAAAGCACATAACAAGACTCTAGAGTCAAAGAACATAGGAATACAACAAGATGAGAGTTTCCAAACATCACATTCTCTCATTCATATGTGTGGCACGCCTTAGAATTTTGAAAAAGAATCCACATAGACGAGGTTGAATGAGACATCTTTTCAAGAGATATTCAACCTCAAGCTCTGATACCACGTTCGCCATATCTATGATGTACCACCTAGAAGTAGCTAGCGTCGTCGTCATCGAAAAAGACTAAGACTAGACTTTTAGCATTCATCATTACATTCATAGGATAAAAATGCGAAAAATTAAAAAAAAATTATCTACACTAATTCATGAGGTTTACTTAGACATCTTGCTTATACATAATATATTCATACAGAGTAGACATAGACCCTTCGTATAAGAAGATTGCATAGTATTCTACTTTTGTGCCACATATGAACATACATAACATATTCTTAAAAATGGATTTGTCATATTAACCATCGAAACGGAATAAAATCAACAAGGGCATAATCCCTTACACAATATATAAATGCCACATAGGGCTTACAAGAATATCTTGAGATAACATGACTGAAATGATTGTCTTTAAACTATATCAAAAAAAATAGCTAGAGTAATAACAATTCATCATCCTCGTACTTGAGGACATACAAAAACTTGGAGAAATGATCCAAGCCTTCCTTTAAAGTTGTCATGAACCTTTAAAAACAGAAACCTAAAATGTTGGGTAAAAAGGGAGAAACGGGATTAGCACATCATGTGTACTAAGTATGGAACAGTATGCACATACAACATAGGAATTATGCTAAAAATGGACATTTCATTAAATCATTCTAATTTACTTTGAAAACACCTTATGCACAATCAAGAACCAATACATGTTAATAAGCACATATTTCTTAAGTCCAGAGCATGTACATCACAAGGCCAACAATATTAAGTCTAGTAAATTCAATACGTGTATCAATATAAATGAGTACATAATCAAGATAACTCTATCATCAAGATATAATATAACAAAGCATTTATAAGAGTTCATGACATCATAACCAAAGAACCACCATCAGTCATAAACCCTCGCTAAGTCCACTAGTGCAATGACTAAGTAAAGCCCCATAACCTCACTCAACCAAATAAACCCAACAAGGACAATAAGCAAGTAATAACTTCCCATACTATATCATTAAAAGTAAACATCATCATACTTTAACAATAGAGACCAACCACATGATCATAAGAGAAACCAAAATTACATAGTGTCATCAACATGTAACATAAACATATACATATCATTTAAATTTATAAACATATATGCATATAAGAACATCCTTCTAAGACTTCCCTCAAGTATTATTAGAGCAATGTATAGGTATAGCCCCATACCCCTACCTAGTCTAAGTAAAACCTCTTAGGTCATCCTTGTTAGAGTTCACTTCATTGTTTCATTTTACTTTTTGGGAACATCTTGCCTTAATCGACATAGACCACATAAGCTAATGTGGAATTTGGTGTCAATGGAACCTTAACCTGAAAAAAATGTGAACTACTTGCCAAAGTAGTACCAAAACATGAACATAGCATCTATGTGGATCAACAAGCTAGTATTTCTATGGGGGAAACATAGTTCAAGAACTAGGAGATCTTGTTACGACCCTATTTCTGCTAAATGCATTATATACATTAATCTCATGAGTACATAAGTGGTCCTACTTTCTGTAAGTGGTAAGGAACACTCGTCACTTCTAGTTTACTCGGTGCTAAGCTAGAGTCCCTTTTTGAAATGTGTTTAAGCCTTTATTAATCATTATAAATTAGTTTACGTCATAGGTTCTATCCCTTATATGATCATCATAACTCAATAGGAATTAAATGATTATTGTCCATTCATTATAATTCACACATATGAGGTTAGCACAATTACATAATCATATTTTGATAAGACATATTGGTAAGCCATCGCCATCCTTATATCAATACATCTTAGCCAACAAGTCAAAAGTCATATATCAAGGCGTTCCAAAGTAACATCATACCAACCCTAATCAATATTATCATTACTTCAATAAAACTTCATCACTAAACACAAGTAATCATAATTGAAGTAAAGGATTCAGATTTGAAGAATTGCCCGATCTCCTTCACAATCAATAATCCAAGGTTTTAACATCTACCATTTCATTCAACCAAAAATTGGTGTAATATTATGACACCATAGTAATTTACACAATAATGAAGTCAATTGAATTACTACACAACAATTCATTGCTAGTTCATAGCTTAAAGTTTGGGATTTGGGTCAAATTTATTATATACTTCACAAAGTAGGTTAATTCATCAAGAATTGGTATACGTACATAATAATACATCATAATACAATAATAATCAACTAAAAAATTTTAAACAAAGAAATTTAAAATATTAAAGTCGTAATAGATGAAAACCCACTTGAAACTTATCTTTTTTTAAGCAATTTAGAGGAACCTTTTGGAAAAAGAATCTCAAAGGTGAAAGTATAATACCACACCTTGTTAATTGATGAATAATTTTCAATAAAATAATACTTATTTCTGCCCTAGAACCCTTTTTTGTTTGGTCTTCTATAGAGTTTCTTTGCGAGAGAGGAAGAAG
Source organism: Solanum lycopersicum (assembly GCF_036512215.1). Taxonomy (NCBI): domain Eukaryota; kingdom Viridiplantae; phylum Streptophyta; class Magnoliopsida; order Solanales; family Solanaceae; genus Solanum; species Solanum lycopersicum. The sequence goes on from NC_090811.1 coordinate 36,634,070, forward strand.
AGAGAAGGAAGAACAATTGGTTTTTGGAAATTATGATAGTTGGGTTTAGTTTAATTAGGTTTGGGGTCTTTATAGAAGTCATTAACTAACTTAATTGGACCTACCTTAAACTTTAACTAATTAAATGACACAATTAACTAAAATAATTAAATAACTTAAAACGTGGCAGCAACCAGTGACCATGACCTACAAGACCCCAACATTGTGTCTTAGGTTAGTCGACGGACCATGGGACGAACAAACTGTTGGTCGGTCGTTTTGGTGAGAAAGTTTCAAAAATTGAGCCTTTTCCAAAATATATAAGTGAGCATCGATGCCCTGTTGATTGGCATATGCCCCGTTAGTTGGGAACAATCAATGGTACTGTCTTTTGACAACTTTTAGTCAAACAGGAATAGTCTTACTCAAGGACCCTCTTAAATAGTCCTTGCAGAGTCCTACCTAGATATTTCGACAATAAACCAATTCTATTATGTTTCATACATTGCTTAAAAAAATTACATCATTATGCGACTCTTAAAACTTTGTCAAATGGACTAAGGCACGCTAGCATCTCTTGAACTAGTTTCCGGACGTCATGGATATTCCTTAATGTGTTGATTTTAAAACATCCTAAATTAATTATATACATTCTATTTGACCTTAAAACAGTGTTACAACTTTTATACGCTCATGTTATTCTCTATATTAGGCTTTAGACTTTTGGAGTATTACAGACGGTTAATGTCGGCCTCATTAGAGATGACATTAACCTTGCAGACAATGGAAGGAACCATAGGTTGACCTACCTTCTTTGGGTTCTGATCATGATAGAGATATCGAGATGATTGAGGTTGAGAAGGATTTTCATACTACCATGCCAGCCACTATAGAAGAGGCTGGGATTTCCCCATTCACATTTACAGGTCATGTTTCTAGCTCTTCCCAACCTGCTACTGCTTTAGGATTTGTTGTTGTTTCTCTAGCCCGAGTCTAAAAATTTGTGAATAAACTTGATACATGATTAGTATACATGAGACAATGGATGCAGAAGTTCGTGGTGGAGTTTGAGGCTCGCATGGAAAGGGTTATGAATACAAAGATTTAGACAGATAGATACATTTGTGCTTCTTGTATTGGAGAGGCATATTCCCAATATTGATTTTGCTACCTTGCAGACGGAGTTGACTAGGCTCTGGTATAATATTGATTTCGTCCTTGCTCCTGGTGAGGATGTTTTCAACCCACACCTGAGGGTGAGGGGCGTGATATGGAGATGAGTGCACTGTTTGGCGTTACAATCCCACCACCTAACCCTCCCTTATCAAGATACTTGTCTTGCCTTTCTTACTTCAAAATCCCACCATAAACAGAGCATAGAGGATTATTTTAGTGAGCATGAGGTTGTACTCTTGAACACTCATGGACTCCTATTTCAAATTTAGAAAATCTCTTACCTTTTATTAACTAAAAGTAGTGGGGGAATAAGCTCCCCAAGAAGCACCTTTAAAAGCTTCAAACACAAAATTAGAATCCCCTCTACCCTAACATTATTTCTTTGGAAATGAAATATTCTAGAAAAACCTTTGAGGTGCTATGAACCTAACTTCATATTCTCTGCATCGGCATCAAGCATAACCTCAAACACTTTTGAAGGTCTTCAAAAAAGTTCTTCGGATCCTTCATAATATTCGACCCTGTGAACTCTGCGGGATTCATTCTAAAAAATTCACACATTCTGGACGCATTAGACACATCATCGTAACCTAATCTTTGTTGACCAACATTATTTGTCGCACCATGGGTCAACATCCGGATAGCATTCTTGAACTCATTATTGGTGACATCTCCCAGAGAAGGTTTCATTTCTTGTACATCAAAGAACTCTTGGGTTTTAGGATTAACATTCCTTTTAGTAGAACAACCTCAAACGATTCTTTTTAGAGGAATTATCTTAAACTCAAGCATGAATTAGAGGAAAATTTTGTAGAGATGACCATTGTCGGACGAAGAAGAGTAATTAGTTCTTGAATATCGTAGCCTCCTAATTATATTTATAATGCACTTTGCACTGATAACAAAACTATACAGACACCACTTCGTAGACAAGCTAGGACTCATTGAACTTTGAGCTACAATATAAATATTTTCAAACCCCTTACTTACATCGTAGATGTGGACTAAATTTGAGAAACATCCCTTGTCCTCAAGAAAACCGTTGGCTTGGATAACTACTTAGAGGAACACTTACATAACAAAAATGGGACTCTAAGTGTATATTTTGCCTAAAAATGTCTCTATTATAACTTAACTCAAATATAAATTGAGAAATACATAATAAAATATAAGAAACCGTGTAAAAACATCAAAACAAAGAACAATGAGAGACTCCTCTATTTCTAACTATCAGTGAAGTGTCTAAATACTAATATAAATGTTGGGACACAACCCTTGACAGCATAGCAAAACGTAAAATTAGTGAGAAGCCCTCCTAAAAGCAAGAAGGCTCACCAAACATAGATTAATTGAAAATTGGATCAATGAAACACATGTTTATGACCCTGAACCACATGTATGTTCTGTATATATAAGATACATATCTAATGATATTAGGAGCATGCAGGGGGAACAGAAAGCATAGATAGCTAAACTGATAAGAAAATAAGATATACTCAACTTAACTCAATTCCAATATAATAATAATAAGAGATGCATTATTTAAATATTTATAAATCAACAATATTGAATCAAGATGCATAAAAATACAACAACTTATTATTTAAACTTACTTGGGAGAAACTCTAGCCAACAACAATCACTATGAGCTATGTGATGATACAAGTCTTGTCCATGGTACAAGAAATGTCCTATACCTTTACGGGATAGAAAGCAACTAATCCGATCCATTAACCATGAATTAAAAACAATACATAAAAGTGTAAAAAGTATGACCGTTAAGCCATGTTGACTGCATGGTTTATGAGGAATGTGAGTTGCCTAAATTCATCCCTACATCAGTGCTCACTGCTACTCTCAGTAATATATAAACTCATGCTCAAATGTATAAGTCATAAATCTTTATAAATTTGAGGTAAATACTAAAAACATCCTCTTAAAAGAGGTAATAATCTCAAATATATATTTGAACTCATAAACATAGTTATATATCAAAATTCCTCTAGTGAAATGAAAAATGTTATATTTGGGGATTCCTTAGTTCCCTTATATTATTTCTCAATAATGAATAAAATAAATTCATATGTATGGTGTGAGGAAAAAACAGTTTAGCATTGTGACGAACATTGTATACTTGTAAAAATCAATGTTTATGGCAAAAATCGATCGGATCTTGACGAGTGCTGAAAACCTAGCTCTTGAGAACTCTTCTCTTATTTTCAAAGATTCTAGGAACGTCAAAGTACGGCTAAGAATCATAGTACACCCTTAATTGGCTGAGGAAAAACGTGATAACATTAGTCGGTGAAAGGAAAATTTCAAAATACTCAAACAGGCTTAACTTTTTACTCCAAGTTCAAAAGTAGGAAAACTCACTGGCGTCAAAAGGAGTGCTCAATGACCTTAAGTTTTATAGTTAATGGGACATCTAAGTCATTCTGTGCTAAAATATATGGTCATTTAAATTTAATCAAAAACTAAATAATGATAGTGACTTGTACGAAGTTCTATTTAGCTCTTTTAAAGTACCAGGTGTTACATTTTAATACAAATCTTGAATTCCTTTGATTCAAGATTTTGATGGTAAATCCCCAGATAGGGTTTCAGGATTTTGAGAAACGAATATTATAAAATGGAATAGTCTTTCACTCTATACCCTTGTATTAATTTGAATATTGATCTAGTTTTTTCAATTCTAATATCTCTTTGTAATATTTTTAATTAATTGGCAATGATTGAGTGGTTCACTAATCCACATTGGAGTGCATGGATTCCATACGCTTGTACTACAATATTCAAATGTTTTTTTTTATTTAAGAGTTCGGTAGATAAAGTGCCTCTTTGTAAACTTTGAAAGCTTCAGCTCAAAGTTAAGAATTAAAGCAATGTGAAGGGTCTTATTTATGTGTTATTCCTAATCTTAAGTTTGAATCATATGAATAAATAGTGAATGGAGATGTTCTAAGGACACATGGTAGTCCTAAAATCACAAGGAAGTTGTCTTGAAAGACCTACAGACCTAGCCGACAGTAAGGCACAATGGAAGAAAGCAAATTTTTGTAAACGGTATAAGTTGTTTCTGAACTTTAGATAGATCACAATTCATTTATGTGAATATGTTTACTAATGTATTATTACCAACGATTTCTAGGACACTTTTAGTACAATGGAACATTTATACACGAAAACATATATTTTTCTCATACTTCTTGTTTTTGTTTTGTAACACCCTGAAAAACATTTTACCAAAGAATATTCTTTGTCGTGAATAATATTTTACCGAGATATATAAATTTTTCAGATGTTTTAGGCTCGCTATATGTAGCACCTTGAGTTCAAACTAGAAGTCCTACATTCATTCCTAGGTTCTTCTATGTTTTCGGTGAACTTCAAACGACTGTAAATTTTAGTACATGATGACTTGGGAGATCAATAAGATATTAAACGAAAGGTCTTGGACTCTTCTTTATAATACTTCAAAGTTTGCTATTTTTTGAGCTCTTATGAGGGAGATATGTCCTTTTGAAGTTGGGTTGTCAAAATAAGAATAGTTACCCAAAAATATAAGGGTATTTTGGGCGTTTCCTTTTCCTATCGGTTTAAAAATTTTCTAGTTAGGTTATAGGAGCTCAAAATGATTCGAATCAGTTATAGTTATTGCCAAAATTTTAGAGGAGTTGAAGAAGAGGAAAAGAGGAGAAAAAGAAGAGCATGCAAGATTTTTGTGGTTCTTCGAGGAATTTCGCCAAGGATTTTATCCTTAGAGGTATTTAAGCTTCCATAGTATTGGATTTTTTTCTCCCACAAACAAATCATGGGTTTCATTTATGATTTTAATATATGATATTGATTATATTGATAAGCTTGTTGAGTTCTTGAAGTTTTGTATAATTCGTTGTAATTATGTTTGGTTGAATGATTCAATAGATTTTTGAGGAAATCATTCGAGCTTACACAAGGTAGTGTTGTGAAAAAAATTGAAGAAAAGTTCGTCGGATTCGACTGCAATGTTGCTAGGGTGGTACACCCCTGTAGTGCCTGTGGGGATAGTGTCCTGTTCCTTTAGTGCGCCCAAAACCAGCCTCAGTCATTTGAGGAGTGGCGTTGTGTGCCACTTATATGCCATGGACGTCAAGCCCTTTCTGCCTCCGTTCTTCATACCGTATTTGATCTTTCAAAACATATCTTCTCTCTCTTGGTGTTTTTTACTGTCCTAAGCTACATCCAATCATCAAAAAATCTATATATCGAATCATTGTCCTTTAATTCATAATAGAAATTCAAGGAAGATTAAAGAGTACATTTCGAGAAAGCCTTTTAGTTAAATTGTGGATCCTTCAAGATCAAGTATCGAGTTGAGTAATGTTTTAGAAAGTCACTTTGAGTGACTTCAAGGAGTCTTGTATAATAACTTTTCATTTGATTCAATAGTGGAGTAATTTAGTAAGAGAAAGAGTAGAATGTACTCATGATTCTTCATTACCATTGAGATCCTTGAGTCATGTTGTTCATGCCCATAATTCTGTTTGAATGTCATAACTTTATTTTCCATGAGAAGAAAGTTCTAAGACTTAATTATCGAGTTCCTAATAAATTAGGGATTATATTCCTAATCATTGAACTAGTGCCTTTTACCCAAAATGGTTCTTGAGTTTAGTAGTTCATATCCATAATGCCACATCCCGAAAGTACACCCTAGAAGATATGGTAATCTCGGAGTGCAACCGCCATACTTGACCTCTTGGAGGTCTTGTACAAGCCCTAATGTATCTTTCATCGCATATATACATATGAAAAGTAGTGCGGAATTAAAAAATTTCACAAACATTCTATAAGTCTTTAAAATATGTTTCATATAAAACTCATTGGAAATACTAAATCTAACATTATCGAATCATAGACATAAGAATACTTTGTGACCAGCCCATACACAATAGAAATAAGTACTCCTAAGTCGATTACAATACTTCGATAAAGGATATAAAAGACATCTATGCCCTCGACTCAACTGAGGACATACTTCAACTTGCTTGAACGATCTTCTAATCCAAGCTTAGCTCTCCAAAAACACCTTCACCTAGGAATATATTTAGTGACATATAAAATTATGGAATTAGTACAAACACATGTACTAAGTACGACATAATATATAAAATCATGAAAATGAATATTTATTTGACATATGCATCTTTTTGAATCAATTATCTTAATATTATCATAAGAACAACATTTAACACCTTAGAAACACATAACAAATCACATAAGCAGTTTATGAAATTTTAAAGGAAACTTACAGTGACCAATTACTGTACGGTGAAGTTTCTTATCTTCATCGTAGGCACTTTATAGCATGTAATTTCGTCACTAAAAGTTATCCTAAAAGTCACTTAAGGAAGACAAAGAGAGAAAACTCATACACCCTCTCCTGGCACACCAAAATGATCCTTAAGACTACCTATAATGAGATATACAGACTTTCAATACACCAATCACATGAACATGAGATCCTTCTACCAAAGGTGATTCTAAATATCACTTGAGTGAGTTGTGAAGCGACCTCCCATATAACCGTTTCACACACACTTAAGAGATCATTTACACTACCTATGATAGAATCATTCTCACCTTAATACAAAAACATGCATAATATGACACTCTCCTCCAAAAGGTTATCAAAATACATACTTAAGTAAATCAAGAAGATAACATCCATGATTGAGCTCTCAAAGATTACCTAAATAATCGTGAAAACTACCTAAGGATTAGATCATGTCTATATAATCAACAAACTTCCCTAACTAGATCAATTCTTATGATTTATGTAGGTATGATATGAAGTGACCATTCCTATGCCCCCTTCACACCTTAACTAGACAACCCTTAACTACTCTAGATAAGAACTTATACACTTAACATGGTTTCTTAACTTAAGTTATTACATTCATTAGTTCATTTAAGTGATATTCATCACATAAGGACATTCAATTAATGGTCTTTGAAAAGACCTAGGGACTCACAATAACATCTTCAAAGCCTATTATGCAATGTCTAGATAGAGTCCCATACCACCACCTAAACTTCATTGAACTTCTCCAATACTAGTAGGTATACCATATGATGTGAATAGACAATAACTAACATAGACCATGATAGTTAAACATGGAATCCAAAGTTCTAACCTACTCTGATGATGTTTTTCTACTTATTAAGGGTAGAACTAGGACACATCCCATGTAGGCACATGGTTAAGAAATGTAAGGATTTTATGTACTCTATCCTAATTCCAAGTAGAGATACATTGTACTCTACTCTCTTTCTAAATTAGGACACAACCCATGAAATAATCACTCGGTGTTAGTCATTTTTCTCATAGAGTAATTCACATTATAGGATCACATGAAGAGGTTCCTTGTCTAGTTCATAACCCAATAACATTTACCCTATTAAAGAGGTCCACTAGGGTTACCTTACAATGGTTACTAAGATATCTCATCATGACTTTCCTAAGAGTGACATTATGTCTTTCTCACAAATAAACCCTAAGTCCATCACTCATACAAGATGGATACCATTAAGTCTCTCAACTTCAAGGTTCATAACATTACCACTAGGTTTAAAGTTCCATGTACATGTCCTTCTTAACATCATTTAAGGTCTCGCATATCATTCATTCATACATGAAAACGGTGCACTAAGCTTACCTAGTAAATACATCTCATATCCATACATCATTCATACATGTATCAAGTAAGGGAAACAAGTCTACCAAAACAAGACACAACATACTTGACTTTATCACATATAGCATATCACTCTTTGAAGCACTTAGGAATGACCATTATCATCATTAATTAATTTTCTACACTATTATATATCATCATCATCATCAATATAACCATCATAAACTCATATAGACAATTAGGAATAATCATACATCAACTCCAACACCACACACAAGACATGGTCATAATCTAACATGATCATCTAATAACATCAATGGAACACATAATTTCGCTTAACCACATGTATATAAATATGCTCGTACTTCACATAAATAAACTACTTGAATCATCATAATCCTTCAAGTAGTGCTGACAAGGACAAAACATTATAATATATAAAGTAATGACGAAAAGACCACATCAATTGCAAGTAAGACACATAAAAACGCCATCATAAGAGGACCATACCACTCACAGCATAACTGAAGTATGATTAAAATAAATTAAAGATAATTAGGGCACCGTACAACAACTCCATTCTCATCACTTCAATACATAGCTAAATCATCCAAATCAATACCATAAGGTCGTTACCCATGGCAATGAATATCAATTCAATACAATAATCACAATACTCAACTAAAATAGGTCAATTCAATATATATTTATAAATCTAAAACCTATTAGACATAAATAGAAAAGTACACTAGAATCCTAAAGCATTAGAGCAATATCATTTAACATATAAAGTAGTCAAAAACTAGAGTTCATTAATTACATAGGTTCATAGGTTAATTGATTTAAAATCATCAAATTTACAACAATTAAATCAATATTCAATGATTCAAAACATTTAATGCAAGAACCCGTGGATAATGTAACACTCAAGATGTAAAACTCGACAAAACATGCTAAGACACACAAGGTAGTTTCATGGATGTTCTTGGACGTTCAACCTTCAAATTTTATGAAACTTGACACACTTACTATAATGTAACACTCAAGAAGTGCCATTCTATTGGTTCTTGTGTGGTAGCAGGTATACATTATGAAAGGCGGACCGCTTATGAGTGCCTGACTTAGACTAGAGACTAATCTATTTAATAAGGTTTAAAATGATATTTCTAGACTTATATTAATGTAATAAGTTCATTTAGAAAATGGTAGAGCCAAAATAACAAATAAATGTATTGACGTCTAGAAACTAGCTAGTTTAAACTAATAGACGTCTCTATGTAAGATTAAGGTTTCAATGTATCAAATGAAGTCCAAAACATGAAATAAGACCTAGAATAGTTAGTATATAGTAAAAAGGGTCTGAAAGTCTTGTAACAACAGCCCAAGGACCACCAGAAGGGTCCTCATAGAGGACCCAGACATGGGTTAGTAGGCTGGTTTGCAGACTGCAAACAAGAAGAAAATGAGGAACAAGTGCGCGATGCGTGGTCCTCGCTAGTTGTACTGCCTCTAGATGTGAGGGGAATTCTCGCGACTCGAGTATGAAACGCACCTCACTGCCTTGACCAAAAATTTCTGAATAATGACCGGATTTTTCCCCGCAACGCACAGCCTCTAACTTCATGAAAAGACCCATTTAAGTGGAGGGTATTTTGGGTAATTCATTGGAAGATTATACATTAATATTAGGTCATTGTTAGATCAATTTTTACACCGTAAATACAGCTCAAACGAAAACATTCTCATTTCTCAAGAACGCTCTCTTTTCAAAACTCCATTAAAGAACAAGCAGAGCATAAGAATGAAGACGAAGACTCAATGATTTCCAATAAAATTTGGTGGATTATTCATCAATAAGGTATGGATTTTTAACTCTTCCAATTCCCTTCCCCATGTTTTCCTTTCAAGGATAAGCTTTCAAGAAATTCAATTCTAGGGTTTTTACTCTAAAAAATGTGTTTTCTTCCTCACTTTAGAGTAATGATTTTTGATGAAAAATAATTGTTTTCTATGGTCGATTTCACAAGTATTAATGAGTATGTGGTTAGTTATGTTTGAATTTGATGTGAAACATGTCCTTATCTAACTTATGGTTTTGAATGGGTAATACATACTACTTGACAACATGTAAATGTTGGAATTGGAATTAGGACTTGAATGAGCTCTTTAATGACCCTTTCCCTTATACCACATTATGAATTGATCTTGTATGTGGTTTCAAGAGTTGTTTTTGGTTATGCTATTGAGTATTTAACTATGTCATGCTTATTAAAGTTGTAAGTTGAATGTGAGTACTTGAATAAGGTCCTTAGAAGCGAGAGATAAATATTCTTAAGACGTGATTACTCTATGTTGGTTATATTAGTCTATAAGTGATGTTACAATGCTATTGACTTTGTATGATGTTGCTATATATATGTGTTGGGATTTGAACATGTTAACTCTGAGATCTTGATAAGAACAAGATAATGCAGTTTATGATATAGAAGAAATGGTAGGACAATCTCTCATATTATGATAATCCTTCCTAAAACAAAATCAACCACTAGTAATGGCTAGACACTTCCCATAATGTTTCTTTCCACAAGTAGCACAAGTAGGATTTCCATGTTCATAAACACCTCCTTTATCATGTTTAACCTTAGAAGCACTCGGTCCATTTTGAGTTTGAGCCCTCATCCTTAACCTAGGTTGGTGTTGCTAACTTGTCCCACTCATCTTCAAATTTCTAGACATCCTATTAAGTTTTATCTTCTCTGTGGATTAAGCATACACCATGAGTTTAGCTAGGGTCATATCATCATGTATCATGGTCGTACGACATTATTCTCTCACGATTTCGGAAACACCGGTCACAACCCTACTCATATCATCCATAAGGTTAGACACAGAGGATGATGTATATTTAGACAACATAGTGAACTTCCAAGAATATTCTTCCACACTCATGTTGCCTTGCTTGAGATTAATGAAATCTTCAACCTTTACTACCCTCCTCTCACGGTGAAAGTACTGTCCCAAGAAAGCCTCCTTGAATTCCTGCCACTCTATAGGACACGACTCGACCAGCCTATTGTATTACCATTATGTGTACCACACTTGAGCAACATCTTTCAATTGATATGAACCCAACTCCGCTTTGCCCCTAGAATTCCCTCCCATAGCATGCACTATCTTATAAACTTCATCAAGAGATTCTTGGGGATCCTCTGCCACCTTAGAACCAAGTAAGATAGCAGTATTCATCCTCACAAACTCCCTCAATCTAGATGTCATAGTCCTCTCCACAACATTCACTCTAGGTGGAATAACCAAATTTGCATGGGTAGTCAAAGCTTGGGCTATAAAAAGTAAAGCCTCTCTAATATCCCCATTAGTCATTTCTAGGGGAACCACTGAAACCTCATTACCTTGACCTCCAAAAAGGGATTGATAACCTTGAGCTCCTTGATCACCCAGAGCAACACGAGGAACTTGCTCAACTTGACGAGGAATATCCTCATTCACATCATTCTCATCAACTCTCCTGGTAAGTGTCCTCCTCGTATTCATCTTCCGAAAAATACAAGGAAAAACATAAGAAAAGAGTACTCATAACTTTTACTCTATAGCCCAACATAAGAGTAGAAAAGAAGGAAAACTCTATCGTCCTATAGCCTCTATCCCATAGATGTGTTGCGACGCACACTGATGGTCAAGACTCTAGTAGACATGACTTGATGAGACTTTTTTACTTCAAAGAACATTTTCATAACCTATGTTCTAATAAAAAGCTTTGCATATCGCGAGAGCACACACCAGAAGATATGACACTCTCAGAGTGCAACAGACGTACTTGACCTCTCAGAGGTCTTGTTCAAGCCCTTCCGTATCATTCATCGCATATAAACATATGAAAATTAGTGCGAAATTAAAATTGTTAACAAATATTCTATACGCCTTTAAAATATATTTAAATATAAAACTAATAGGAAATACTAATTCTCACTTAATAAAATTATAGAGACAAGAATACTTTGGGACATGGACCATACAAAATAGAAATAAGTACTACTATATTTATTATAATACTTCGACAAAGGAAATAAAAGACATATATGCTCTCTAGTTAAATGAGGACATACTTCAACTTTTTTGAACGATCTTCTCATTCAAGCTTAGCTATCCAAAACTACCTTCACCTATGAATTACTTTAGAGATAGACAAAAGCCTGGAATTAGTACAAACACAAGTGCTAAGTATGAGATAATGCAAAAAATGATGAAAACGGACATTTATTGTATATATGCATCTTTTTGACTTAAATATAATAACATAATGATAAGAACATTATTTAACACCATAAATACACATAATAAATCACTTAGAAATCTATTAATTTTAAAGCAAACCTTACAGTGAACTATATAACCGATCTAGTGAAGTTCCTTCATCATACACCGAAGTTTATTAGCTTCATCTTAGGTAGTTTATAGCATGCAATTTTGTCTCATTAAATGTTATCCTAAGACTCACTTATGTAAGACAAAGAGAGACCTCCCATATGCCTTTGCTAGGCACACCTAAATGATCCTTAAAACAACGTAAAATGTGATATAGACACTTTCAATACGCCAACCACATGAACATGAGATCCTCCTACCAAAGGTGATTCTAAATTCACATGAGTGAGTTGTGAAGAGACCGCCCATACAACCCCTTTCACACACACTGAAGAGATCCATTAGAATACCTATGATAGAATCATTCTCACCTTAATACAACAATATGCATCATATGACATTCTTCTCCCAAAGGTTATCCAAAGATCTATAACGTCCATGATTGACCCATACCAGATTAACTAAATAATCCTTAAGACTACCTAAGGATTAGATCATGTCTACATAATCAACCAACTTCCATAACTAGAGTCATTCTTAAGACTTATCTAGGGAAGATACGAAGTGAAAATTCCTATGCCCATTTCACACTTTTACTAGACAACCCTTAATTACTCCAAATAAGTACTTGTTCATTGAACATGGTTTCTTTATTTAAGTCATTACATTCATTATTTCATCTAAGAGACATTCATCACACAAGGACATTCAAGTAATGGTGTTGGACAAGACCTAGGGACTCTCCCTAATATCTTCAAAGCCAATTGTGCAATGTCTAGATAGCGTCTCATACCACAACATAGACCATGATAGCCAAAATGGAATCCAAAGTTCTAACATACTCCGGTGAAATTGTTCTAATTGAAAAGGATAGAACTAGGACACATCCCATGTCGGCACATGGTTGAGGAATATAAAGGGTTTATGTACTCTAGTCTCATTATCAAGTAGAGATACATTCTACTCTAGTCCATTTCTCAAGTAGAGCTACTTCCCATAACATAATCACTCGGTGCAAGCCTTTGTTCTCAAACAGTTATTTAACATTAAAGGATCATATCAAGACGATCCTTATCTATTTTATAACCTAATCACATTCACCCTACAAAAGAGGTCCACTAGGGCTACCTTACAATGGCTTCTAAGATAACTCATCATCACATTCCTAAGGATGATAAGATGTCTTTTCAACAACTCAACCATAAGTTATTAACTCATACAAGAAGGATATTATTACAGCTCTCGACTACAAGGTTCATAACCTTACCACTAGGTTTAAGATTCCACGTACATGACCTTCTTGACATCATTTAAAGTCTCACATAACATTCATTCATACATTTTAAAGGCTTACAAAGCTTACCTAGTCAAGACATGTCATACGCACATATCATTCATACACGTATCAAGTAAGGGACACAAGTCTACAAAAATAAGACAAAACATACTTTAGTTTATCACGTATAGCATATTATTTTTTGATCATTTAGGAATGACCCTTATCATATTTTAGTAATCTTATGCATTACCATATCATCATCAATATAATCATCATAAACTCATATAGTCAATTAGGAATAATCATGCATTAAATGTAAGACCACACACACAATACATGGTCATTGTCTAACATGATAACCTAAAAATGTAAAAAGAACACATACTTCTGCTTAACCACAAGTCAACAGATATGCTCATACTTCACATAAATCAACTTCACAAATCATCATAATAATTCAACTAGTTCTGTCAAGAACAAGGCTTCCAATACTAAAAAAACAATGTTTAGCAATGGATATTAGCGACGAACCCTATTCCATCACTATATAACGATTGATTTGCAACGATATTACTATATTTTCATAAATTGACAAATATTTTTTTGAATAATAATATAGCAACAAATTGTCAATGGAATATTTATTGTTTCTCTAAATATTAGTGCGTAATTTTAGCGCCTAATATTATCTAAGGTTTTAGTAATAATGTATAGGTGATAAAATTAAGAAATAGTGGGCGACAAAATTAGTGATGCAAAACATGTTGCTAAACATGTAATGATTTTTTTAGAAAATTTATATTGCATATTGACGAAAATATCCATCATTATATTTTTTTTCTATAAATATATTACTTTTAAATCGAAGGATGTTAGAATCCGTTAGTAAATCAATTGCAAACAAATTCATGATGTCATATATTCTAGGGCACAAATTCATTTCCACATTTTAAAGCTCCCACTCAAAAGAAGCCTCTCTGAAGCTCCATCACCATTAAAGCTTTCCAAGTCCTGTTGCAAGCTCCATTGAAAGATTTTCATGTTTCGCTGGAAGCTGCATTTAAGCTTTCAAAATATACACTGGTAGCTTTCAAGGACTCCACTATAAGCTCAATCTCCAATCTCGATTTCAATCTTGTTTACCTCCCCATCCCAATAGGGCTGTGGTATTCTTAATATGGGTAATTTAAATTTTATTTTAGTGAAATAAGAATCCCAAGTCGTTTCTGCATTTCGATGTTTGATTTGCTGGATTTGGGTATCAATGGCCTCCCTTGAAAAAAACATTTTTTGAGTTAAACTCGTCTTATGAGAAATCGAGATTTTAGTGGTTTGGGTGTATGAAAATATAATATTTTAACTATTAACTCTTTTCATTTTATTTAGCTTGATTGCTTGACGTAGGATTGGGATTTTCTCAAAATAGTGATTTTAGATATTTATGTGTTCTGTTAATATTTTTTTTCTCTAGAAATAGTGTTTTCCCAAAAATGTCATTAAGTTTATAAGAGAAGGAAATTATATTAATTTTATTTTCTGTAAAGTGAAAGCAATGAGTAAATATTTACACATTGACCAACACAAAGGAATGAGAATAGTTTTGCTACAACGTACGTGTTGAGAGTTCCCTTGAATTTTCTGAACTTTCAAGTATTTCTCTAATTGAAGAAATTGAGTTATTATCTTGTAAAAATTATCTTCCTATGTCTGTTTTTTTATAAATGAAAATCAAAATCAAATTTATTGTTTAATATTGTACCATTGATTGATTACTCTTAACCCACATAAAGAGTAGTACATTTACAAGGTAGAGTATTATTAGTAGTAAATAATCGTTTTAACTAGGGTAGATTCTTTTATCAAAATTGTTGACACAAGATCATCTGAAACAAATGTTTGCCCGCAATCGAACATATATTGTGAATGTCCACAATTCATAGATTATGTAACTAAACAAACTTAACAAGACTTTCTTTTTTTATTAGAGTTGTATATATAGATGTATATTTGTGATTATATACAATATTGTTGCAAACAAAAGTTTTATAGAGAGAAATAACAAAGGATCATAGTTAGAAATACATAAGTTTCTTTGTTTTATTTTGTCTGTATTTTTGACACACCTGCACACTTTACATTAGGTAAAAAAACTAAAAGAATGAATTGTAATATAGTGGTTAAGAATTACTTCTGATTGATTTTTGTATTCAGACACAGATGGTCAACCAAATAAGACTTTTCTTTAGATGATTTTTTTGTTATCATTTGGATCCATGTGTAGTTAATGGAAGAAGCTTAAGTCACTATCCAGAAAACTAGAGTGAGTCTTATAGAGGGACTACCTAAAAACATACTGCATCCAGATAACAACTCATTCATATTAAGTGTTTAGTTTTTATTTATACTATTATTGTTTCATATTCTTTCAAATTAACAAGGTAATTAAATGTTAAAACGTTGCACGCGCTGCTGTTATAACCTCATCATCAAGGCCTAGTTGATATGCACTTGAAGTGAGTCTTAGTGTTCATTTTAATCTCTGATTTAGCTCGATATATTAGTTCCGGGGTATTTTGTTTACTCTATGTAAAAATGATAAAGATTGTTGTCACTATCTTGAGACTATTCGAGTTAGAGATTTTTTTAAAAGATAAGTGAAAAGTCTGGAGAATTTGGATTCTGTTGGTGGTGGTGTTTTTGTGATTAGTTCTTGCTGGAGGAATACATTCTAATTTTCAACCTTTTATTGGTTTTATTTTCTTGAAAATGCAATCTAGACTTTAACTTTTTCTTTGATTTTATTTTCAAGAGGAATTGTTGTACTTATGGCGGAAAGTCACGTGGTTGTTTTTAAAATTGTCTTTTTGAAATATAGATTTTTGCCAATCGCTTATTCAATAGATTAAATTATTAGTCAAATCAATTCAAAGCAACTACATAGTAATCAAGAACCTCTAAATAAATTTATTAGCTAATTGCTTATTGAATAGAATGTTTTTCATGTAATGTACTTTTGTTTGTTGCTGATGAGATATAGTATTGGCATCAAATTGTTTTATTTCTCCAGTTTATCACACCCTAGAAAGTGTTTTTTGTACTCTAAATTTACTATTATTCTTCAATCTTTTTTGTCTGTCATCAATTTTGTGAGATTAATAAAGCAATTACAATGTTTCAATAATTCCACTGTAACTAGAATGTTTCAGTAAGCTGATTTGAATTAGAATGCTTTATTTGTTCAATAAGTTAACTAAAAAAAGAATGTTTCAGTAATTGTTTTGTAAGTCGAGTAAAACTAATAATAGCTTTTATAGTTCATGAGTGTTTTTTAAGTCTACCTACTGAAGATCTTAATAGTCATCAAGATAAATAAAACTTTGGGGAAGTGCAGAGTCTATTAGGAAGTCTGAAGTTAATTTAAAATATCGTCGTGGCGCTCGTGAAACTGTTAGTTGGACTCACAATGGCGGCTCTATTTAAATTGGAGAACATAAAGTCTATTGTATAATATATATATATATATATATATATATATATATATATATAATGTCATTTCTTTTGTATAGGCTACTGAAAAAGGTCGAGATCCAACGCCATGTGAGTTAGACTGCACGTTTATACACATGTACATGATGGGAAATCATTTGTTTGTGAGCACTCTCGAAATGTCCATGTAAGTCTAAAACTCACAGGTGTTTTGGTGTGTCCCTACTATAGTTTCTGGTAAAACAATTTTCTTGTTTATAGTGCATATGTTGTTGTTATTTGGTACAATTCTAATTAAGTTTTGAGAATTTTTTATAAAATTTTATAGTTGTTTTGACGCGATTCTAGTGTCATTTTTGTGTGACTTTAGTGCTTTTTCACTTCAATTATAGTTCTTTTTTATAAGAGAAACTACCTCTACTATTTTGGTGTTATTCGAATATTGTTGTTTTGAGGCTTTTTCTGTGCAATTTTAGTGTTGTTTTGGTTAGGCTAGTAAGTGTCTTGCCATCATAAATATTACTATTTTTTTATTGCCGTCAGACCAGTAAGTTTCCTGCCATACGCCTCCTTATAGAATTAAACCTGCATGATAAGTTGTTGTTGTTGTTATTGGGAATGGCTATCAAAAGAATAGTGTCTCTTACTTTTTCTGCACAATCTTGGGTTTTATTATACTTTGAGAAATTGTGAAGCTTCTTAACATTAGATCGAGGTAGGTCCCTTGTTTGCACTATTGGATTGATCATTTGATAGATCTTGAACTAGAACAACCAACGCTTGCAAGTGCTTAGCATATAAAGCACTAGATGCTCTTTGAATTTCTTCAAAATCTCTCTTTCCACAATCCTATAATACTACCTTCGATGGTGTAAGGCCTATCTTGTTCAAAAATACTTGCCTCATACTGCTTTGTTGAGACAGAAGCAATTGTTTCCTTGTATATCCTTCTTGTTTAAATATCATATTTGTTTAAATCATTTAGGTTGTGAGGTAATAACTTGAATGCATCAAACTGATGATTCTTCATAGTTAAATTAACGCAAGTCTCACCACGAGCAGCCACTTCTTCTGCTTAGTCTGGCGAAGTCACAAGAAGCTCCTTCATGACATGTTCTCTGCCGTTCATTACCACATAATAATACCTCAGAATCATGAAAATGGACAATAACTACATAACATTATAGTTATTTGAGTTGTGATATATAACTTTACAGTTTTGGCATCTAGAAGAGATCAATGACCTGTAAATTTTAGTCTCTGTTGCTTTGTAGATGTGTATTTTGTTGAAGTATTCAAAAGTTCACAGCTCCATCTAAAGTTTTTTCATTTTTCTATGTACACTCCCTTAGATTATTTACTTCGTATTTCATATAGCTATCGAAGATAATGAAAAAGAGGCAGATGATAAGTGTGCTTATGGTATCTGATGTGGTATAAGTAGGATGTCATTTTTTGTTCTTATTGATCTCCACTTAAAGATTTTCAAAAATGTAACTCTGAAGTCATACATAACCAACTTCTATTCATATTTTCCCACTTTTTTGCTGAATATCCTGTATTTTAAATGTTTAAAATTATAGGTTGAGACTCAATAAGTGTGTTACAATCTCGACGTTGTTCGATTGAATGTTTGTAGCTTTTATGGTTGAAGTTTTATTTTTCCTTCAAAAATTTGTTATGGTTTATGGCCGAAGATAGGGTAGTAGAAGAATGACATGAACCTTTATAAGTTAATATATCATTATATGCACAAGGAGATAAGATAACCCATCTTGATGCAAAATACAGTTTCTTGGGTAAATAAAGTACATGTCCTGTCAGCTTAAAAACTTGTGTATTTTTTTTTATTTTCCTTCAAAATTTGTTTTGTTCCCTGTCTGTAATGATCTCATTTTATCTACTTATTATAGGGAATATGTGAAGAAATATTACGGGAAAAAGTAGTGTCTTAAACAGATATTGATCAATGTGAAGCATATTATCAAGCTGCGAGGGGGATATCATCCCTCAATTGCAAGTCAAGATCTTATCCTTTAGTATTCCACAACTTTAGTTTTTGATAATATCATATCTTTTGGAAACTACAAAATGCATAGTAACATTTTGATGAACGTAGGTTCATTTAATAGTAGTTGATGGTTTACTTTGGGTTTTGGAGTTTTCTATTTATGTATTATCAATCGTCTATGAGTACTATATTATATGAGTTTTTGTTAATTTTTGAGTATTTAGTACTTTTTATTTTATTTTAGTAATGTACATTTAGCAACTATTTTGTTGTTGCTATGAAAAGAATGTTGACGAGGGATCAACGGCAAATTATTGAAGGACGAAAATGTTGTAAAAGAATATGTTGCGACAAAAAATTGTCACAAATTTATCCAAAATGACAAAATGAATTATGAAATTATCAACAAAACTATATAAATATAATGAAGAATAAGTCCATCGCTAACATGTGGCAACGGAAATGTTTTGTCACTATGATGTCGGTAAACTTATGACACATCCCGAAACCACACCCTAGAAGTTAGAGCAATCTCGGATTGCAACCGGCGTACTTGACCTCTCGGAGGTCTTGTACAAGACCTTACATATCATTCATCACATAAACATAGTGAAAACTAGTTCGGAATTAAAACTTTTCATAAAACATAACATAGTCTTTGAAATTTTCTTTCATATCAAGTCATAGGAAATACTTATTCTCAATCTCATCAATCTTAAGACACATGAATACATGGGACACGGCCCATACTTCAAATTATTGAAATACTTAGTCTATTATAATACTTCAAATGGAAATATAAAAGACATATATGTCCTCGAGTATAATGAGGACATACTTCAACTTTTCTTAAACGATGTTACGGTACAAGTCTTCCTTCCCAAATGCTCCTCACCTGCAAACAACTAAAAACATAGATAAAAGCATGGATTAGTACAACACATTTACTAAGTATGGCATAATGCATAAAAACAATGAAAATAGACATTTAGTAGAAATATTCATATTTTGATTTAAAAATTATATTATAATCATAAGAACAACATTTAACAACTTAGAAACACATAAGATAACATTTAAGAGAATATTATAATTTTTGAGTCACATTACAGTGAACTCATTTAACTGTACAATAAAGTGAATCACTATTACACTGAAGTGCTTCCATTTTCATTTTAACAATTCTTACCATGTAGTATCCTCAATAAATATATCCTAAGACCCACTTCAGCAACAAAAAGAGAGACCGCCCATAAAACCTCCCTAAGCATTCCTAAATGACCGTCAAGAACACTTATAATAAGTCACATACACACTTCAAGACATCAAATATATTAACACATAGACAGTATGACATTTCCTCATGAAAGTCTATCAAAAGACTTACTTATGTAGATCAATAATATAACATTCATTATTGACCTCTTAAAAATTACCTAAATAATCCTTAAGTCTTCCTAAGTTTGGATCATGCCCACATAATCAACATCTTCCCTAACTAAAATCATTCTTAAGACGCATATAGGTAACATATGAAGTGTCCGTTCCTCTCTCACTTCACACCTTATATAGACAACCCTTAACTACTCTAGATAAGTAGTTATTCCATTTACATAGTTCATAACATAAGTCATTAGTTCATTAGTTCATTAAGACTCATACATCACATAAAGGATATTCATGAAATAGTTTAGACAAGACCTAGGGACTCTAACTAACACCTTCGAAGCCTATTGTGCAATGTCTAGATAGCGTCCCATACTGCTACCTAAACAACTTCACTAATGTTATGAAGTATCCCACATGATGACAATAGGTAATAAATGACATATATTATGATAGCTAGACATGGAATCCGGAGTTCTAACATAATCTGATGAGAGTGTTCTACTTACCAAGGGTAGAACTAGGTCACATCCCATATAGGCACATGGTTAAGGAATATAAAGTGTTTTTATACACTCTAGTATCATTCTCAAGTAGAGGTACATTGTACTCTAGTATCATTCACAAGTTGAGACACTTCCCTTAACATAATCAGTCGGTACAAACCTTGTTTCTCATAGAGTCATTAACATTAAAGGATCACATGAAAAGGTTCCTTATTTAGTGCATAAAACAATCACATTAACCCTACCAAAGATGTACGCTACGGCTACCTTTCTATGGCGACTAAGATAGCTCATTATGACTTTACTAAGGATTGCTATGATGCCATTCCAGCCAATTAACCTTAACTCCACCATTCCTTTACATGAAGGATACCATTACGTCTCTCGACTTCAACATTCATAACCTAAACTTTACCATGTATATATCTTCTTAACAACCTCTAAGGTCACATATCTTTCATTCGTACATGACAAGGTTGTACTAAGCTTACCTAGTTAGGACATATCATAATCGCATTACATTTATACATATATAAAGTAAGGGACACAAGTCTACCAAACAAGACACTACATTCTTTCACCTAATCACATTATAACATATCATTTTTTAAAGAACTTAGGATAACCCTTTTAATATTTATGTCACCCTATATATTACTACAACATCATCAATTTAACCATTATAGACTCATATAGTCAAGTAAGAACAATCATGCATCAACTCTAGGACTACACATATAAGTACATATTCATAGGCTAACATGATCTCCTAATATGCATCAAACTTTTACATTACTAGAATCTAGGTAGATATGATCATACTTCACCTAATCTAATACACAAATATCCATATTACTTCAAGTAGTTTGCCGACAAGGACGTGATCATCATATTGCATAAAGTAACACCGACAAGGTCGCATCAAATTTCAAGTAAAACACATAACACCGCCACCATAAGTGGACCATACAAATTAGAATTAAATTGAAGTATAATCAATAAAAAAAGAAATGAAAGAGGGAATCTTACCAGCACAACATCCTCAACACCTCAATTCAATGCTAAATCATTCAATTCAATACCATAAGGCCTTACCAATGGTCATGAACAATAATTAAATATAGAAACTATGATAATCAATGAAACTAGGTAAATTTAATAAAGATTTATCAATCTAAGAGAACTTAGATGTCAATTGAACACAATGCTTGCATCATTAGAAAGCCCATAGAAACCTATACTAGAATTCATAATTGTTATGCCGTAATTTATCTATCCTTAGAAAAATCACTTTTTGAAATTTTCTAAGTATAAAACGATTTAGAAGAATATTTAGAAAGAGTCGGCACTTAATTTTCTAAAGAAATTAAGAAAACTTGATTTAAAAAGATATTAACAGATTACATCTTAATAAATTTAGAGAAAATGGGTAAGAGGTTCTTATTTAAGCTTCAAGAAGGTTTTTAAGGCATTTGAAGCACCCGCTAACACGCGGTCATCCTATCACTTAGGTTAATTTTTTTTTGTTTATTTATTTATCTTAGAAACATTATTTAATATAATAATTAACAATATTCGATCAACTTTAAGAAAATATTTAAACAAATATCAATTTTTATTTTTATTTTTTATTTTATAACAAAATGGAACTTTAATTAAAGTTTTTTTTATATGAATTAATTATAAGTAAATAGAATTTAACCAAACTAATTTTTTTTCATCACTTTAAAAAGATAATAACTCAAGCAAAATTCTTTAATTTAAGCATGAAAACCCATTTTTTAACTAATGGAAGAATAACAGATTCACCTAACTTAATATAATAAAATGGTTAAGCGAAAATCATTAAAGAATATATATCTTTTAAGAACATAGGTTTGACTTAACTAAAGATATTAATTATACTCATTTACCTGACATAAAAAAAATTATTGTAAAACATGTTTATACAGTAAGTCTAACATAAAAATAATTCAGCTTTTGGGGATTTAAGTAAGTTAATTATCAATTCTAAAGTTAGAGTTAAATGAAATTAGTCAACATAATCAAAATAATTAGGAGAGTGAAAGAGACAATGAAATTGGCCCCTTTCTTGGGCCAATTTCGCTGCATGTTCTGGGTTTTAACCCAATCCCATCTTTGTATACATTGACTGTATATCGGTGTATATGGACGTATATATCAGCTATCTGCGTGTAGCTCTTACTTCTGAACACCTGCATTTTACCTCATCTCTATATTTCACATTTTTGTCTGCATATTTTCTGCCATGAACCTGTATAACAGTGTATAACGAATGTATACAATATGTGTACTGCTGCTCAAATCTGCAGATTTGATTTTTCAGCAGCACATCTGCTAGTTCTTCCGAACTGTACACCGGTTATAAGGGGCCTATGACTCGAAAAGATGTTTTGAGCTTTCATGGCTCAAATGAAGGATGTGAGGAGGAAAATGGAGTCCCAAGAAGGACCCGAGAGGAGTTTCACACAAAAAAAAACAAAAAAAACAATGCAAAACATTAAATAGAGAAGAAAAAAAAGACATGTGATAGAATGAATAAATTAACAAGACAAAGCATATATGAACAAGTGAAGAGTTATTCAAACACTTGAAAAACCACAACAAAGAGATCCTTGAATAAGGCATGTATATATGCTTGGACACCATGACTGTCATGGCAAAGATGACCCCAAAGATGCAATACTTTCCAGCACAATGATAAAATAGACTTATTGGACAATTCTTCAAGATAGAAAAATAAGAAATTCATGTGAGAATTTTTTATTTTATTTTTTTTAGAAAAAAGGAGATGGTAAGTAATTGTTTCAACAACTAAACATTACTATTAAGTATTAATCAATCCAGTACCCAAAGAATATAACACAGTCAAATCCCCAAAATCTTCCCATACTCAAGTAGAAGCAAGAGACATATGCAGCAACACCCAAACAAATAACCAAAACACTTTAGCTTCTTCTCTAAGGCCATAAGAACTGATAAAAAAACAAAAGCTAACGTAAATGGCTAGCTAAAATTTCAACAAGTAGCTTAAGTACATTACACTTAAACATATAGCCTAAACAGCAGCTACCGAAAAAACACCATGAAACTAAGGCCAAAACAATGGCTATGCGATTTGCTTGATAGCAAAGAAAGCGTACTAAAGATTCGCAATAGTTTTTCTCGGAGAGAAGAGAAAGCAAAAATAAAAAGAGGATAATGGACTTGATCACGAATATTCCATGGTCCAAACGAACGCAACAATGGATACAAGACACAATCATTAAACCATATTAACTCATAGGAGTAAATCATGACATTCACATATCTTTACGCTAAACTACAAACACAATATGATCCCAAAAATACATAAAAATCTGCCTACAAATAGCTTCAAATGAAACTTAAACAAGGATGAAGCATATCCGTCATAATCAACAGCAAATCAATCGCACCAAGCAACCTTTCGAAGAAGAGTATACAAATCAAAACGAGTAATCAAAACAGTAACGCCACCAAAGGAAACAACAACGAACATCACATCGCATTCAACACTAAGTCAGAAGTAAATAAAAGGAAGAATTACCTTTCTCCGTGCAGCGAACTAGAGGCGGACGAGCAGGGGAATGACAGTCCTCACTACACAAGCGTCGATACCAAACAGCAACCAAGAAAGCTTAAACGGAATGAGAACCACGGACAAATTTCAGTGAATAAGACAAAAATTCTATAAGACTATGGGAACAAAACTTTCGGTCTTGAAAAGTATCTTTAAGACTAAGAAAATCTAGGATTTTTCTCCTCAAGAACTATTCTAAGAAAACCGAAAGCTCTTTTTTTCAAAACTAACTCTTTCTCCCCCCTTTGACAGTGATATACGACTGGTATTTATAGGAAAAGACCTAAAATCGGTTAGAGGGGAATCTAGTAGATTAAGGATTAATTCAAATTTCAAAATTCTCTTTTTCGAGGCAATTGCTAAGAGGCGTAAGGGAGTTATATCTTTACTCTGAAAATCTGCCAAAAATGGGAAAAGTGAATGAGAAGGACGACGATTGTACTGTAGCGCCATTTGGAGCTAGAACAAACCGAGTTTGAGGAAAAGAAGAAGAAGACGTACAAAGGGTACTGTTGGATGCCATTTCTCGCTGGATATTACGGCGATGGCGATAGGATGGTACTGTTGGCACGATTTTTGGGTTTGGTTAACCATGATTTGTTGGTTGATTTATGGGGAAGAAGACGTTGGCTTTCTTCCCCAATTTTCTGGGTTTCAACGTGTAGAAGAACAAGGTGGAATCGGGTCGGATACTAAGGCGGAAAATAGATTGAGAAGTGGGCTGCTGAAATTTTTTGGAAAAGAATTGGGCCTAGGAGGAGTTGGGTTGCTAGAATGAGATAACAAAGAGAGGAAATTTACTTTATATTAATTAGTATATATATATATTAAAATTTATAAAACTAATTATTTTAAATTTCTTGGAAAATTAAAGAAGATCATGAATTAATTTATATAGGAGAGGGTCAAAATTTTGGGTGTCAACAATTGTCCCTCATTTTACTTGGAATGATGCAACAAGTTCGAGGAAAATGAAATCATTAGGAAAGGATTTGGCCAAGTGTTTAGGAATTATGGCCGAACCCTTGAAACGGGTTTCCTACATATCTCAGGCTATATGAGAATTCAGGCCACTTGTAGTTCGATAAGCTTGATTTAACGCACGATTATGAAAGACTTCAAAAGAAATCCCGACATCGAATTATGAAGAGAACGGAATGCTCGAGAATAAGATTTAAGAAAGGATGTCGGAATATAACCGAGTTTTCAACAATGAACCCACCTAGATATCCTTAAACCTAAGGAATCAGGTTGTTTGTAGTTCGAGTCGATCGGTTGAAAAGGAAATCTATTATGCAAGATAACCTTTGGTTTTGGAGGAGTGAAAAATAAAACAAGTGTGGAAAATAGTCTTGCAACCTCCTAGCCATGAATGTGGAGCTCTTCACATCAATAAGTAAGAACTTACATGGACATAATTTCCAAAGTTCGTGGTGCGCTGTCACTCATATTAGAAAGTTTCCTCTGGTGGATGCGAAATTGAAATTGATGAACTAAAAGGAAAACCCACACGCCTTTTGATATGGGTGTGGTTTGATTATAGTGGAAGTTGCTCCTCAGCTCGCGTCCTTGAACTTGATGAATCAACAAATCTGAATCACCAATTATCAGTAATTCTTGAATGTTCATGTAAAGAGCCATTCTGATGCCAAGAATACAAGCTTTGTACTCAGCCATGTTATTAGTGCATTGAAATCTAAGCTTCGCTGTTGCTGGAAAATGTTGTCCTGATTCAGATATCAATACTGCTCCAATTCCTGATCCTTTAGAGTTAACTGCTCCGTCAAAGAACATTCTCCAACCAGGATATAATTTTGATATGTCTTCCCCTTAAAACAATACTTCTTCATCAGGGAAATACATTTTAAGTGGTTCATATCCTTCATCTACTGGGTTTTCAGCAAGGTGATCAGACAAGGCTTGGCCCATGATTGCTTTCTTAGTCATGTATACAATGTCAAACTCACTCAACAAAATTTGCCATTTTAATAGCTTTCCTGTGGGCATTTCCTTTTGAAATATGTACTTGAGTGGGTCCATTCTTGAAATAAGATGTGTTGTATAAGCCGAGAGATAATGTCTCAATATTTGAGCAACGCAAGTCAAATCAGAACAAGTTCTCTCTAAGAGGGTATAACGAGCCTCAATTGATGTGAACTTCTTGCTCAAGTAGTATATAACTCTCTCCTTTCTTCCTGTTTCATCATGTTGTCCCAACACACACCCAAATGCATTGTCACCGATGGATAAAATACAATAACAAAGGACTACCCCCGCGTTGTGGCACCAATGCTGGCATATTTGAAAGGAAACTTTTGATAGTGTCAAAAGCCTTCTGACATTCTTCGATCCACTTGGTTGGCGCATTCTTTCTAACAACATGAATATGGGTTCAGAGATCACTGTTGATAGGGCTATCAATCGACTGATGTAATTCAGTCTCCCCAGAAAACTCATTACTTTCTTCTTAGTCTTAGGAGGAGGCAAGTCTTGAATTGTCTTGATTTTGGAATGATCAAGATCGATACCTCTTCTACTAACTATGAAACCGAGTAAGTTCCCTATAGGTACTCCAAACGCACACTTGGCTGGGTTCGACTTCAAATCATACCTAGATAACCTGTCAAAGAACTTTTCCAGGTGCGCCATATGATCTGAACTCTCGCGGGACATTATGATGACATCATCCACAAACACCTTAATTTCTTTGTGGATCATATCATGGAATATGGTTGTCATAGCTCTCATGTAAGTAGCTCCAGCATTATTGAGGCCGAACAGCACCACTCGATAATGGTAGACTCCCCAAGGGGTGATGAATGATGTTTTCTCTGCATCTTCTTCATCCATTAAGATCTGGTGGTATCTTGCAAATCAATCCACGAAATATTGCAACTCATGCTTGGAAAAATTATTAATGAGTATATGGATGTTTGGCAATGGGATATTGTGTTTTGGACTTGCTTTGTTGAGATCCCGATAATCCACACATATCCTAATCTTTTCATTTTTCATTGCTACTGGAACAATGTTAGACAACCAAGTGGGATACATAGTCACTCCGACGACCTTCGATTCGATCTGCTTCATGGCCTCTTCCTTTACTCTTAAACTCAGATCAGGTTTGAACTTTCTGGTTTTCCGCTTTACCGGACAATACTCTGAATTGATAGGCAACCTATGGGAAACAATATCAGTGCTTAATCCTGGCATATCATCATAAGAGCAGGCAAACACATCGATGTATTGTTTGAGCAACTTGACCAATTTTTCCGTTTCTATTGCTATCAAATGGATACTAACTCGGGTTTCTCTAACCAACTCGTCATCTCCTAAGTTTACTATCTCTGTCTCATCCAGGTTGGGTTTTTTATTATATGTAAGGTTTCTCAAGTCGTCAGTAAGGTGTTCAGGCATCATAGTTTCCTCATCATATTCTTCACATTCATCCTCATTGACTTTACTTAGTTCACCGTGTTCGTTACATGTCATGACATTGGCAAGTTTAGATTCATTTTAACTGAAAAGAAAATAAATAAATCATGTTAGATAGAAAGAATTTAAATGTATATATTAGAAAGTAATTTGCAAAGGCAAGATACAAAATAAACGAGGTTTTTCATTGGAAAAAGGCGTACAACGTTTGATCATGACTCATGTCAATGTGAGTCATTTTCTTTTTAAACATTAAAATGAAAATAAAGTGACATAAAAGGTTGTTTTGGGCCTCATCTGAACTACACCGAATTTCAAAAGTAAAACTTCAAATCTTGTCTTTGTCTACCAAGCAATTCGATGAATCGTAAGTGGAGTGGCCACCCAATTCTTTAGCATCTCTTCAAGTTTGGCATCTCGGATGGTGGGTTTCGCAGTGCATTCTTCCAAGATCACAGCACAATCTCCTTCATCAACCAATCGTCTCATCCCTTCCACTAGACCATCACTGCCGGACTCTAAAGCTTTAGCAACAAATAACTGGTACAATTCTGGAATAGGCTTTGGTATATCAAGGCCATGTTTCTTCCTTGCTTCTGCTTCGAATAGTTCCTCCTTTGTTCGGGTATAACCAACGCCAAAGGAAAATTTTTGAAGTGGGATAGGAAGAGGTTCAGATATGCCATCCAAATTCTTGCCCAACCCACGTCAAGGCTCAAAACCGCTTCTTAGCATGGTTGTGGCAAACATTTTATACACCGACGGCATTGGTGTTTGCGGTGTAATATCTTCAAAAGCAGCATTCATTTTCTCCACCATGTGAAAGTCAGTACCTTGAAATGAATCGTCAATAACGGGAATAGAGTAGCCAAGGTAACTACGATTACTCCCTTCACCATGAATGACAATTTCACGGTCCTCCCAGATGGACTTCAAGATTTGATATAATGTGGATGGAACTGCTCCGGCCGCATGGATCCATGGTCTTCCTTGAAACATATTGTAGCTTGTGGATATACTCATCACTTGGAATTTAGTGACAAATTCTGCAGGCTCCATTTGGATACCCAAGTCTACCTCCACCATGGTCTCTCTTTGCGAACCATCAAACGCCGTTACATTCATGCTACTTTGAAGGATTTTTCCAACATCATGATTTAGCTGAGTAAGGGTTGATAACTGGAAAATATTGAGTCTTGAACCATTATCAATCAATACTCGAGCTACAAACTTGTCCCTGCATTTGACAGTGATATACAAGGCATGATTGTGTGTCATTCCCTCAATTGGTAACTCCTCTTCTCGAAAAGAGATTTGGTGACTCCCAATGACATGACTAACCATATTTGCCACATTATCACCACTTGTTCCCGTCAGTACATATGCTTCATCGTGTACCTTCAACAATGCTTTCTGATTGTACTCAGAACTCATCAATAGAGCCCAAACAGAAATTTGAGCTGGAGTTTTCTCCAAATGCTTGACAATGGAATACTCTTTAGGCTGCATTTTTCGCTAAAACTCTTCAGCCTCACCTTCTGTGATCAGCCTTTTTTGGTTCTCCTTCTTCGTGTTTCTTGAGCTAACTCTTCCAGAACATAGCATCTTCAAGAACATGTCATCCCTTAAGTTGTAGCCGCTTGGACGATGAACTTTTGTTTGGGCTTCTCGTTGTTTCTTTCCTTTGCCAAATATAATGCCTGATGAGGTTCAGATATTACAACAAACATTGGATGAGCCTTTACGGTCAAAGAGGCAACTGTTGGTATGAGTGTGTAGCCATTTGTTTTACCGACTGTCCCATTACCGATCCAATCTTTGTCACTTTCAATCTATTGATGGTCGCTTCCCCATGATACGGTAATGGGTTAAGATTCACATTGGTGGAAAGGGCCTGAAGAATGATGACTCTATTATCGATCAAATCTTGAATCTTATGTTTTAAATTGATACACCCTTCTGTATCATTTCCCGCTCCTCCAGAATGGTAAGCGCATCGTAGATCCACTCGAAAGAACTTTGTTGTGGGATTAATTGTCCTTGCGTCTACTGGTTGTATCAATCCAGCTGTTCTCAAACGCTCAAAGAGTTGGGTACGTGTTTCTGCCAAAGGAGTGAAAACTCCGGGAGGCTTTCTTTCTAGGTTAGGGCGGGGTAAATTATTGGTATTTGGGTTGTTTTGTCTAGGACTTTGGTAAGCTCGTATATTGGCTTGGTGATTTGGTGGTGTATTTTGGTAGGTTGGTGGTTGATTTTGGTAGATAGGTGGTAATGGTTAGTAGTTTTGTTGTGCATAGTAGATTGGAAGTGGAGCTTGTGGAGGTGGTTGGTAATTATTAACGGTGGAGAATCGGTTTTGTGTTTCCTATGGCAGAACCAGACCCAAAATACCTTTGTGGCCTTCACCTTGGGCTAAAAGATACAGTGGAGACATCTTCTTTCTTTTTCCTAGCAAATCCTGCGGCCATGGATGGTGAGGATTTGTTGGCGGCCTGCAAAGCAGTGAGACTCGTAACCTTCCCAGTTTTGAGTCCATCCTCTATGGCTTCTCCCATTTTTATCAACTCCGAAAACTTTTGTCCCATCATAGGCAACATCCTTTCATAATACTCGAGCTCTTGAGCTCGAATAAAAGCAGAGGTTATTTCGCTTTCCGTCATCACAGGTTGTACCTTTGCTGCTTCATTTCTCTAACGAGACGCATATTCACAATAGTCCTCTGTGGTCTTTTGCTTGATTTTTTCCAAATAGTATCTATCAAGGACTACTTCGACATTAAACTGGAATCTTTCCAAAAATCTTTGGCAAGAGCCCCCCATGTAGACTACCAACAGAGTTCTTGAGACGTGAACCATTCTAACGCCTCCCCACTCAGGCTTCGACTAAACAACCTCATAATTAATGCATCATTTTTCCTAATACCCACAAGTTTGTCACAATAAGCTCGCAGGTGAGCCATGGGATTGCCAATACCATTGAAGGATTCAAATTTTGGAATTTTGTAACCTTCGGGTATTTCCATATCAGGGTGCATGCAAGAGTCTTCATACTCAAGTCCTGTGATTTTACTTGAAGTTTGAACACTTTTAACTTCTTCAAAGATGGCCTCCTTCATGACATTCATTTCTTGTTCACGTTTTTATTCTCTGAGCCTCCACTCCTTTTCCATCTCTTCATAGTGATCCAGCTCCGGCTGAACAGGAAAGTTAGGACATGGTTCAGGGATTGTGTAGGCTGGTGGATTTGGAATGATATGGAAGGGTATGTCGGCTGGTAAGGCAAAACACGTGGATTATTGGAGACTGAGGGTGGGATTTTGTAGGTTGACGTGAAGTTTTGGGAGTGATTAGTGTTAGGTGCTTGGTTCTGATTTGGTATTGGTGGTGGTGTTTGGTAGGAAGTGCTGGCGTAAGGAGCGTTGGATACAGTTAAGTCAATGGTATTGGGGATTAGGAGTAGAAGTGAGGGTTCATGTGGTATGGATCGGGAGGTAGTTGGGTAACGGAGAACTTAATGATGGAAAATGAGGAGGAGGTCTTCTAGTTTCAAGGGATGGTTCATTCGATGCAATCGCCAGTTTGGCCAAATCTTTGGTTTGTTGAAGCTCTTCTTGCATATCTGTAATTCGTTGCATTACTTGAGATATCAATTCACTATGATCAGTGAATTCAGCATTTGTGATAGTCACATCGACTATTCCTGCTTCTTCGGAAGTACCATTCATTTTGCTTTTGCCTTTATCAAAAGAGTGATCAGGGAAGGATGATATGATTGCTTTAGATCTTGTAAAGTAGGGATGGTCTGCCAGTTTGACTTCAACACAGATCAGTGTTTACCATTATAGAAAAATCACTCAAAAGACACATATGTTATTCTTTCTTTTTAACGAGATATGCAAATAAATTGACAAAAATAATAATAATAATAATAATAATAATAATAATAAAAATAAAAATAAGAATAATAGTAATAATAGAAATAATAATAATAATAATAATAATAATAATAATAATAATGAACGCATAAGTGTCACTCAAGTAGATTAATCCACAGAAATACTTTGGGTGAACGGGAGGACTCTAATAGAAATGTATCTTTCTGTGATAGAATTAGGAAGGTGAACTTGCATAGAATGCTGTAAAATTCTTCCACTCAGGAAATTTTAAAAATCTATCACTAATAATGGAGAATAAAAAATTAAAATATAGGGACCGAGCCATAAGTAGGATGCGTACATATCAACCAATCATATCAGGCCCAACGTAGTTTGAACTACATAACATAACTTAAACCTATCCTTCCCGAAATTGATAGATAGACTAGGATCGATAAGAGATTTTTACTTACCCCCTTATGGGCTCAAGTCTCACGTAGTTCTTGATTACAACAAAAAACTTAGACATAAGAGGTACGTTACATGAACCTAAATCTACCCCACAGTACTTTATTTCCCTTTCAACTGTAGGGTGACGATCCAGTGCTCTCATCATCTGAACCTGCTTTTGTTTTTCCTTTTCCTCTCATGGGAGAAGCATTCCCGAAATTAAATTTTTAATGTCTCGTTCAATTTCGGGGATCCTTGTAGTTGCTTTAGTGATATTAATTACCTCTTCATTGATTTTTGCAATCTTTCTTTTCACTGAGGCTGTTTCCATGTCAACCTCAATAATTCTCTCTCGTAGTGTCCATTCAGTTTGGTCAAGTATTGCAAGTCTCCTTTTGGCTGCAACTTTCCTTTCTTTAGTCTCGATAAATTTTTTGAACATTAACACTTTAGTTTCTCTGTCACTAACCGAAGTACTGGGTAAGATTGGTGCGTTGACGTCTTTTTTGGACATTCTAGAAATTTGACGTTCGTGTGACGGGTGAATATAAATTTAAGAAATTTGGAGTAAATGGATGTATATTTCTGAAAAACTCGAACGACACTTCAAGAATTATTTGGACGGACTTTATTGTTGTGAATTTTAATATATGCTTAGGGTGCTCTAAAAATAATAGTGGATTAGTTCTGCTTTAGATAAAACATCACATCACAACACACAATAATTATATCAAGCAGTACACAAATAATTTATATCGCGTCCTAGATTTGTGACCTCTTTATGCCAAAGGTAGGCCTAAACGTCAAACATAATGTGATTATCATAGATTGAGCCAAGCCATTAATTTTTGACAACTCGAGTTTGGAACACAAAGAAAAAATAACCATTAAATACCAAAAAAATGGTACAACATAAAAATGACATAAAATAAAGATAATTCTAAGATCAAGCTTGAATGTTGTTATCAATCATGCCGGTGGAGGAAGTGATGATGAGGCTTCCACGTTGTTAGGCCCTACTCTAGCATTATCCAAATATTGCATTATACTTTCCATTTGAGCCCACATTTCAGGGGTTACCACTTTTGTTCCAAGATGAGAATGCCTTATCCAGATCGCCGTCCCAATATCCTCAAAACCTTGTTCTCCTTCTGGATTCATGTTGTTGCAATCTTCTCGAAGCCACACCTGATATTCTGGAATTTCTCTTTTGGGACCCTATCCTATATCCACCGTGAGAATATTGTACCATTCATGAAGTATCTCTCTGGGTCTAAGAACTTTGAAGTTTGATCCAAAGGAAACTTAAGAAACACTCATGTTGGCTCGAAGAGGGATTACTTGTGCTCGACCAAATTGTTGAAGTACGCGCATCGGAGCATAAGGTTGGAGACCTTTTAACCCAATAAGCTCAATATAGTAGAACCTCTTGCATGTGATATATGTCGAGGAATGCAAGTGTAATGGATATTTCCACTGAATTTGGTTACTGGTGCAGGAGGTCAGATATTTATACGAATCATCAGTACCAACCAGAGATACAAACATTTTTGTCCTCTCGAAAAAATTGTCAATATGATTTACGTTGCTAAAGCATATGCATCCATATTTTTATGCTTCTGAAAATGTTCCAGTGCCCACACTTGCAAAAGAAGGTTGCAACCTTCAAAGAAGTTTGCTTCCCCTCTCTTACATTTTTCAAGAGCTCAAAATATTTATACTAAAATCATGGGAACTAGAGTGAGATCTTCTCCATTAACACCTTCAAAGAGTACACGAGCCACTGAACATATGCATGTGCTGATATGACCATGTTCTCGTGGAAACACTAAAGTTTCTAGTAAAGCCACAGTAAATGCGATAGGGCGTCTAGCTTGCCAATGAACAAGAGTGCAAGAGAATTCCTTCGTAAATACTTTGTAACTATTTGAGCGTCCATACCATTCATATAGGTAATCCAGAGAAACCCAATTATGTTCGAAGCATCGAAGTTTCTTTTCAATTTTCAGTTCTAAGTAGCGAAGAAATTTCATCCCTAATTGACTGTGAGGACTAATTTGACCTTTCCTCGATACTTCAAACTGGTAAAATAACATATTTCCTCCAACATAGGTGTTAGTTCAAAGTCTTTGAACGTGAACACAACACGGTCTAGATCCCAAAACTGAATCAACGCTCTAATCATATGTTTGTCTGGGTTAACCTTGAATAGCATAGGGAGGCACCCCAACCTTTTTGCAATTGCTAATTTTTCACTTGAAGTAAAATCCTCCCGCCATGTTTTCAATTTGTACAGAAAACCCTCGACCATCCTAATTTTGGGCACTTGAGGGACTGAATTCATCTACAAAAAAATAATTAAAAAAAATTAAAAAAATTAAAAAAAAAATAAACATATAACATCCAAACTCACTATGTAAAATTTAGGATTGGATCCGTCTATCATTATAACGTAGCACAAAATATGTTTGTTGGTCGTTGGGTCGTGAAACCCATTGACGTAAGGGTGGAGTTCTTAAATGTCAAATCGATACCCTTGATCGATCCATCTAAGGCATATGCATGCATGACTTAAATTGAGGGGTGGTTTAGCTCTATCTTATGTTTTCTAAGATTTGGCTTTCTAGACACAATGTTCCCGAGTGGACAACTCGAGTGAGAAGGCTACGCGGTTACGCGGAAAAAGATTCGGACACCCCGTGCATATACCAACTCTCTTAACTTTAGGAACACTGAAAGAAGTTTGCAGATGCACAAAGCACACCTCGCGTGTACGTGTGACAATGTGAATTTCCAATAAATGGAGAAAAATGAACGGAATGACAGTTTATAAAGCAATATAAATGTACAATTGAAGAAAATAATAAGAGATAAACAGTTTATATCACATAGGCATATAAATAAGGCATTAGGCATGTAATATAAGCAAACAAATAAGCATATGCCAAAAACATTAATAATTAACCTAAGTCTGTTATGGTTAGCACCTATTAAATCCACAGAAGAGTCGTCATTTCTGTTATGCCGTAATTTATCTATCCTTAGAAAAGTCACTTTTTAAAATTTTCTAAGTATAAAACGTTAGAAGAATATTTAGAAAGAGTCGCCACATAGTTTTTAAAAGAAATTAAGAAAATTTGTTCTAAAAAGATTTTAACATATTAAATCTTATTAAATTTAGAGAAAAAGGATAAGAGGTTCTTATTTATGCTTCAAGAAGGTTTTTAAGGCATTTGAAGCACCCGCTAACACGCGGTTATCCTATGACTTAGGTTAATTTTTATTTATTTATTTATCTTTGAAACATGATTTAATATAATAATTAAAAATATTCGATCAAGTTTAAGAAAATATTTTTGAACAAATATCAATTTTTATTTTTATTTTTTATTTTATAACAAAATGGAACTTTAAAAAAAGTTTTTTTATATGAATTAATTATAAGTAAATAGAATTTAACCAAACTAATTTTTTTTCATCACTTTATAAAGATAATAACTCAAGCCAAATTCATTAATTTAAGAATGAAAACCCATTTTTTAACTAATGGAAGAATAACAAATTCGCCTAACTTAAAATAATAAAATGGTTAAGTGAAAATCATTAAAGAATATATATCTTTTAAGAACATAGGTTTGACATAACTAAAAATATTAATTTTACGCATATACTTGACATAAAAATAAATTATTGTAAAAGATGTTTATATAGTAAGTCTAACATAAAAATAATTAATCTTTTGAGGATTTAAGTAAGTTACCTATCAATTCTAAAGTTAGAGATAAATGAAATTAGTCAACATAATCAAAATAATTAAGAGAGTGAAAGAGACAATGAAATTGTCCCCTATCTTGGGCCAATTTCGCTGCAAGTTCTGGGTTTTAACCCAATCCCGTTT